>NC_092861.1:78563611-78606883 GCF_032062135.1 Pyxicephalus adspersus | reverse complement strand
TACATACTCAAACCTGATCTTTTAACTATAAATACAGAATATTTATAGATTTATTCATGAGTTGTCTTTCTTCTCAGACTTTACAGCCTGGTGTTCAGTTTGAATTTTTAGGATTTTCTTTTTACATCTTTTGTTATGTTCTTTGTCATTTTTAAATGATGAAAGTGATCCTGCATTTTTATATTATTTGAAAGCTCTTTTCTTATTCTTTATGGCTTTTCAACATTTGCATGTGATCCACATGGGTTTTACTTTTAGCCCACAGGAATATAATTTGTAGTGTGTTTGCATACAGTTGATTTAAAACATTCCCATTTCTATTATGTGTTCTTTGATGACAATATTTCCTCCCTGTCCAAGTGAGGGACAGCAGCCTTTAGCATTGGAAAAGTTGCTCTCTAAAATAAGTGTTTTAATTTTTCCAGTATGTGCTTTTTGTTTACAACTTAGATTTAATGAAATCATGTTTTAGTCACTTCTACCCAGATCCTCTTTTATATAAATGATTGTAATAGGCTCTAAATTGTTTAGGATGAACAGGTCCAGCATAGGCCCTATTTCATTTGGAGCGCCTATAAATTGTCTCATAAAATTGTCCTTTGACTGACCATTGTAGCAGTCAATTTCAGAGTAATTAAAATTACTCATTACTACCACTGTCAAAATTATACAGCCCTTTCTAACTATGTAAAGAGGTAAAGCTTTGTACACACAATAAATGGTTGTCACCCCAGATGAAAAGTTCTGAGTCTCCTTACTAGCAGATATCACATAGGGAAGCCATACCTCTATGAAGACAGAGGCTTTCATACAAAGACACAGTGCAGAACAAGACAAGGTAAGTCAAAATTAAGTAACAAAGAGACCACAGTTTATACTAGTACTAAGTCCTTTGCAATCTACCTTCCTTTCTTTGGGAACACCTTCCAGAGTTCAGGTTTTCTTTCAAAATCCTGTTGAAGACAAACCAAGTTGGGACACTCACTTCTGTAATTTAGCCGAATGTAGCAGCCAATTGTTACTTTGCTCTTAAAGCCTGGTAATTTTTTTTTCTATAAATATGTTGGATTACATTAGGGAAGCTATAGAATTTTGGGACGATTCTTTTGTGCCCACATCTTGTTCTAGTTATCACCAAGAAAAAAATTAAGGCAACTTGAAGACACACCAGTGTATTTTTATTTGAAACATATTACTTTTTTCAACAAAGGGGTATTTCATTATTTTATGTCCTTATGACATTGTATTCAGGACTGGATCATTATTTATAAATCATTACAGATCATACAAATGCTAATGCATTTGTTTGCAAATGTAACTGTTCCTAAATACATCTTTTTTGTGATTTAAAACTGTGGTATGACAGGTAAAGTCAAAGATTGCATTAACTGTGGTAATCTTTTCAGCCAATACAAACATGTCTGCAATGTTATGTGTAATATGGTGAATATTCATTGATGTTAGGCATCATACAGTGAGGGAAAGAAATATTTGATCCCTTGCTGATTTTGTGCGTTTGCCCTCTGACAAAGAAATGACAAGTCTATAATTGTAATAGAAGGTTTATTGTAGCAGTGAGAGACAGAATAAGAACCCTCAAAAACCCAGTGCTCAAAAGTCAGAGCTTGATGTGCATTGGAATGAGTGAAAAAAGTATTTGATCCCCTATCAACCAGTTTGGAGACTGGCTAGGTCACTCCAGAACCTTCATGTGCTTCTATTTGAGTCAATCCTTTGTTGCCTTGGCCGTGTGTTTTGGGTCATTGTCAAGCTGGAATATCCATTCACGACCCATTTTCAATGCCCTGGCTGAGGGAGGGAGAGGTGCTCATCCAAGATTTGTCGATACATGGTCACCCTTTATACATGGTCATGATACATCACCCTTCGATGCGGTGAAGGTGTCTTGTCCCCTTAGCAGAAAAATACCCTCAAACCATATTGTGTCCACCTCCATGTTTGACTGTGGGGATGGTATTCTTGGGATCATAGGCAGCATTCCTCTTCCTCCAAACACGGCAAGTTGAGTTGATGCCAAAGAGTTCATTTTTGGTCTCATCTGACCACAACACTTTCACCCAATTCTTCTTTGGATCATTCAGACGTTCATTGGCAAACTGCAGACAGGCCTGTACATGTGCTGTCTTGAGCAGGGGGACCTTGCGGGCTCTGCAAGATTTCAGGCCTTCATGGCGCAGTGTGTTACTAATTGTTTTCTTGGTGACTATGGTCCCAGCTTCTCTGAGATCATTGACAGGTTCCCCTGTGTAGTTCTGGGCTACTTCATCACTGTTCTCATGATCATTGCAACTCCACGAGGGGAGATCTTGCATGGAGCCCCAGACCAAGGGAGAGTGACAGCTATTTTGTGTTTCTTACATTTGCGTATTATCGTGACAACTGTTGGCCCAGTCCAGCCTTGTGTAGGTCTACAATCTTGTCCCTGACATCCTTAGACAGCTCTTTGGTCTTGGCCATGGTGCCTAGTTTGGAATCTGTTTGATTGCTTCTGTGGACAGGTGTATTTTATACAGGTACTGTAAAAAGCTTTGATTAGGAGCATGTCCTTACAGAGGGTGCTCCTAATCTCAGCTTGTTACCTGCATACAGGGAAGACACCTGGGAGCCTGAAATCCTGCTGGTTGATAGGGGATCAAATAATTATTTCACTCATTACAATGCACATCAAGCTTTGACTTTTGAGCACTGGGTTTTTGAGGGTTCTTTCATTGTTATTCTGTCTCTCCCAGCTACAATAAACCTTCCATTACAGTTATAGACTGGTCATTTCCTTGTCAGAGGGCAAACATACAAAATCAGCATGGGATCAAATACTTCTTTCCCTCACTGTACCTGTAGTGTCATCAGTAATGTTGGCAAGAAATATTTGGAAGTGTGATCCTACTATAAAGTGGTCCATAACCCGCCTCGGTGAAAAATATTCAAAGAGCCACTTGGGAAAAACACGTTTTATGTACAGATTAGGTAAACCCCCCTGGATAACTTTTGGTGATCTGACATTAAAAACTATCCTGTTGGGGCCATCAATAAAAAAGAGTAAACAAAATACATATTTTCCCCCCAAATCTATAAAAATCCAGTAAGAAAGCTGTATCAGGAGTTGGGTTTCAAGCCTATCAACAACGTTTTTTCTCTTACTGTTCTTCTGGCACCTATTGCATTGAATGTGACGAGTAAACTAGTCCACAGACCATTTACAAAGTTGATGGAGGTTCTAACCCTTTCTATTCTATTCTATTCAAGACTTAAAAATAAGGAATATTTTCCTTTGACTTAAAGAGTGTTTGCTTTTGAGCTAAGTAACTGTAATTACTGGAAGCCTTGTGAACTTTTGCTTGCACACTGCTAATGTATTTCATACATGCTGAGATACCTAACTATAACATTTGTATGTGATTACCATACATGTATATAGAGAAGACTTCCTAATGTAACTTATCACCACTATTTAAATTTAGCTCAAGATAAACTTTTAAATACTACTTCTTTCTTACAGTACAACTAGTCAGAGAGGTCTGTATATTTTTGTATAAATCCCAAAGCCTTTCCCTATTGCCTAATGAGTATATATATATATATATATATTTGTAATGGAAGGTCTCTTCAGGAACATAGGAAAATCCTGGGCTTCATGTGTCATTCAGATTTTTATAATATACCTTCTGGAACCTCTGATCCACCCCAACAATGCACTTGTCTCTGAAATTATGTAGAATGCTTTAAAAGTACACATTCTTACATTTATGTAGCTATGTAGCCTGGGGAGCAGTCAGCCTGAGTCTGCTGGAGCTAAGACTGGCCAGTACTGGACTTTTCTCTAAAACTCTGTGCTCAAGGTGGTTGGCAATCTCTAGGCTTGATAGACATACTGGTGTATTCTTGTTTAGTGAGCTAGGTTTTGTGTTGAAGGTTTTTTTTACTTTCTCTGTGTTTGGAAGCCCTGTAGAAAACTGTGTATGTATTGTAAACAGCACCAAATAATCATACTACTGCGTGCGAAGACTTCACTGGACTGTTTTCTGTTCCAGTGGCTCACCTCAGGGAGCCTAAACCTGCTAGCTATCCCCATCATGTATAAGATGGAGAAATGCTGGCATGATACCAGTTTGCTATTTAAAGGTCTGGTACCTGAAGTTGCAAAAATGGAGGACCTGGTAAAGCAGTTTTATGATATCAAATGCAGCATTGCAGCAGGCAAACACTGCTCAGCAGCAAGTGAACACTGCTGAGCAGCAGGCAGATTACCATTATGAAACATAATACATTCTATACAACGGCAAACACAAATGCTGCACTGACAGACAAAGAAGTGGATTAGTACTCTGCAGGAGCAAGTATATGCACAGAGGTCTTTTAAAAAAAAAAAACTGCGGTTGGCAGCTTGACCATTCATATTGGCTGCTTTCTGTCCAAGATGACAGCAGACGACTTGTAGAACAGCAGAGTGGGCTGAACTGGTGATCCCACTGCTACCCGGGGAGTCACAAAAAGCCTTCTATGACCTGGAGGCTGTGTATGCCAAGAATTATGACAAGGTCAAGCAAGGAAATACTGGCTAAGCTGTTATCTTGGCAGTTCAAGCTCCGTATGTGAGCAGTTGATCCTATCAAGTAGGAAAACCCCATGATCACAAATCTGGTCCACAAATGGCTGCAACTGGACTGCTTCTCTGGAAACCAGATTGTAGAATGGGTAGTTATGGATTCCTAGCTAAAGTCTACCTACTAATTGCCCTGCAAATAAGGTGAGCCAAGGAGAACCCCAAGTTTTGTAGACAATCTGGTGGAGTTTGTGGAAAGGTAATTTGCTGCTGAGGAACTGATTTCCCCACCTGCAAACTAAAGACTTTCCACCCAAACTAATTTTCTGCCATGCCAACTGGCAAGAGTGTTTCAGGGGAAGTGGGTAGGAAAGATGGGGGAAGGAACTCTTGATATAAGACTTGGAGATTGGTTTCCCAAACCAAGGAAGACTGTCATTTAATAGCCTAAACTTTGCAAATGAGAAATATTTCCATTGCTGTGAACTTATGCATTTGGCACAAACTGTCCATTAACAAGTTCCTTCCTAAGTCCTTATCAAATGAATTTGAGGATTGGGAAAGTTAGGAATACAATCTATCAAACAGGAAAACAATGAAAGCCACCGCAAATGCACCCTCTAAATTTATTAAAACCTAGAAAAGCCTGAAAATCATTAGGTGGTTGGGTTAGACTGTCCCTTCAGCCTTTCATGTAATTGCTGAGCCCCCTCAGATTCCTGAGGTTAACATTTGCTGAGAAACTGATCTGATTTCCAAAAACAAGAAGTCAGAGAGTACCTGTTAGAAATATTTTTTTTTCAAACCTACTGGCCGAACTATCATGATAAAACTTGATATTATCACTGAACCAGGGGTGCATGGGAGACTTAAGCCATTGTGAATCCCCAAGGCAAGGTAGGAAGCTTTCTCTGAGGAGGTTAAGCAAATGCTTGAGCTAGGCAAAATTGAGGAGTCAAATGGTGATTAGTGCAGTCCTATTGTTCTAGTGTCAAAACCGGATGGTATTTGGAGATTCTGCAAGGACTTTAGGAAGCTCAACATTTGACACCTATACCATGCCCAGGGTCAATGGACTTATAGATAGGCTGGAGACAGCTCATTATATGGAATAATAACCCTAGAAATTCTAAGACCTCACCAACAGTAAACTGCAGCATACCTTGAAGTGATAATACATAACAGTGAATGGGAATCTTGTTTGTCTGTGTCCAGGCTGCAATAAACACTGTTTGCAATACAGGCTTTACTACCAATCCAAAAAGTATGCCATTGTTTTAGAAAAAAAGTACCTAGGCTACACCATTAGTCATGTACTCATAAAACCTCAACTAAGCAAATAGCCCTCAATCAAAAAGCAGGACAGTTTACCTGAGGATCACAGTTTACTATAGAATTTTGAAACTCTAGCAGCTCCATCCACAGCCACCTTACCAGAGGCAAAGACTGTGTTATTGTCAAATGGTCTCCTGGACGGAAAAAATGTTTCCAGGTCACGGAGAGGGTTCTTTCTGAACAGCCAACTCTTTCACTCCCCAGATTTTTCCAAAAACATTGTAGATCAATATGATGCATCCGACATGGGTTTGTCCCAGGTACATATGAGGAGAAACATCCCATAGTGTATCTATTCAGAAAGTTAAATTAACATGAAAATTATGTGTGTGATTGAGAAGGAGCGTCTGGCTATAAATTGGGCTTTGGGTGCCCTAAGGTATTATTTACTAGGGCAACATGTTGACTTAGTGATGGATCATATTTTCTTAAAATGGATGGCTCTAAGTGAAATAAACAGAAAAGTGATTCTTTGGTTTCTTGCCTTCCAAGACTATAGATTTAAAGTGCAGCATTAGCTAGGAGCAAAAAAGGTGAAAGCAGATGTCCTGTCTTGCATGCACTTTGGTGTGGTTGTTGGGGTTCCAGCCCTGGGGTTTAAAGAAAGGGGAGGGTATGTGACCGTAGGTCTCTTATAAACCCTCTACAGGACCTTTACAGGTTCTCTATGTCACTCAGGTTTTATATGCTTTACTGAACCTCTGATCCACTCAGAAATGCATCTGTCCCAGACTAAGTTAAGCAGCCAGGTAAGCGCTGTAAAAGTACTAGACATGCTGACAGATATTGCTCTGTAGCCTGGGGAGCAGTTAGCCCGAGTCTGCTGGAGTTAGGACTGGCCAGTACTGGACATTTCTCTGTGTATTATGTGGCTGATTGTATATTATTGTTTAGTGAGTGCCAGGACACAACTAGGTTTTGTACTGAATTTTTTTTCTCCTTTCTATGTTTTTGTAGGCCCTGTACAGCTCTGTTTATGTATCCTGAGCAACACCAAATAATGATACCACGGCTTGTAAAGAGTTCACTGTACTGCTTTCTATGTCAAAAACAGTGGCTCACCCCAGGGAGCCTAACCCTGTGATCTATCCCCATTTTATATACTGTATATATTACCCTCAGTGGTTCACATCTGTTAGTTGTCGCCTATTTGTATGCACTAAGCCAGTATGAGACATTTCTGACCATACTCCTGGTTTCATTGAGGATTTGATGTGCTTTTCTAATGTTTAGATACATTTGCACATTTTCTTTAACTCTTGGTTTTTTTTTTTTTGAGCTAATCTGTTTGTTTTTCACCAACTCTTCTTACTGCTTCCCTGCTTGGATTTCACAGAAAGGATGTTGAGTTTAGGCAACAAGCCTAATCTGTCCTTAAGTCCTCTTTCTGACAACTTTACACTTCTTTTAGAAAGGAGGTAGAATTGTTGATACTGAAGAGTTTGATGGAGGCTGTAGTGCCGAATAGAAAATGGGAGGAATTGTAGGAGGCACAGTGAGTATATTGTCTCTTCTATTTGCAATGACCTGCCAGTATTTCTCGATTAAGGGAACTGATGGGGTATCCTTACATGTCTGTCGGGAGTTCAGGTTTGACCACTTTGCGGATAACTGACTTAAAACAGCAGTCAGCACTAAGTATCAAATCAAAAATAAAGATGATAATTGGCAAGAAGGCTCCTGTTTCTGTTCTTGTGGGTTTTATATATTTATACCAGCAAACTGGAAACTGACAACACGGTGTAATTTCTGCTCTGAAATCCCTACCAGTGTTGGCAGCTGTGCTTTCTGGACTTCAGAACTCCGTGTAAGTGTACAGATCTTTAGGAAAATGTAATTATGAAGGTGTACACATGCTTAAACCTATTTCGGTTTGTTTCAGTCGAAAACGTCAAATAGGAAAAAGATGATAGCGGCAAGGCAGCTCACATATTTCTGTTCTGACAGGTTCACTTTAAAAATACAGTTCCCTCAACTTTAAACCAGCATACTGAAAACTTGTCTTGTGCAAGCTGCAATGTGTAGTGCTCTCCCACAGCGAAGGAAATTCCCACATTGCAGTCAATATGTTGGCCTGAAAGGAAAAAAAAATCTTGAATCTGAAGGTTTATTTAATGTATTGCCAACGCAGATGAGAATAATTACTAATTAAAAGGAAACACTGATGTGGACCTTCCCACGCCTGGGATAAATGTGTTAGTGAAAGCTCAGCATCTGTTACAGTAAGGCTCTGACATTACTCTGAACATTTTAAACACTGTTCAAAAGTGCATCTCTCATGTATAACCACATTAGGGACAATCGGTTATATATTTGTCTTTATTATCACTGCGAGCCATACAACAAAAGCAAAGGCAGCCACAAAGCGTTTTAACGGGCTGTTCTGCAAACAGTGCAAGTCATTTAAGTTAAATCAGTTTCAAAGAGCCCTTAAAAGTGACTTGCGTGACTGTGAACAGTACACTCAAGAGACTTGGTTATTAAAGAAGATGAGCAAAACACAAATCCCCTTCTCCAGGCAACTATGAAAAATAAACACGTTATTTCGTTTTATGTGACTCATTGGACTGAGACTATATATGTATCAGTTGTACACCTTTGTAGATGACAAATAAAAACAATGGCTACTTATTAAAGGAAAATGCCTTTTCATTCAAAATAGTTTTGGTGTTAATCCAGTAAAATGATGTTTGGATATACTTGAGCAGCCTAAATCAATACTTCCAAAGTGTATGACACAAATGACAAAAAAAACAATATGTCTGTAATACAACCATATTCCCCTATTACACAGCAAGCACAGAGAAATAACTGTTGATCTACCAGAAATTTAGCATGCTCCAAACTTATTGTGTGAGCTGACAACATAATGCTTTTTCTGTAGTGTGGTAAACTCTTCCTGCTTAAGTATCTTTCCTTATCACCTAAACCTGCAGTCTCAATTGAAAGGGCTGTTAGAGGTGTCCAAGGACCTTCTCTGAGCAAAGTCACAAGACAACTTTCCTATTCTTCATTTCCTAGTTCTTTCCTTTGCTTTTCATTGTTGATCACTCTCTTGGACTCCGGATCATGAACTCTGTCGGTATCACTGATCTCCTTTGGTTAGTTTCCCATTTATATGATTGCTCCTTCCAAGTTCCTTTCAATGGCAACTATTCCTCAAGGGTCAGTCCTTGGACCTCCTTTTCTTTGTACATCCTCTCACTTGGCAAACTCACATCCTTCTTTATCTTACAATACCATCTGTATGCAGATAACACACCAATCTATGTGTCTTCCCATCTCTGTCCTGGATACATTTTCATGATTCCTTTTAGCTACCTCATAATGCATCGCTAACAGATATCTGATACTCAACCTGGATAAAGGGACTCATCATATTCCCTATCAACATCGTTATAACTGCTAACACAAAAAACTGTCTCACACCACAAGCATGCTATCCTGATGTCACCAATAATTCTTCACTCTTCTTCACTCCCTACCGCAAGAATGTCTCTAGGTCCTGCCACTATCTCCTGTGCAACATCTCATAAATATGCCCATTCCTGTCCCCAAAAACCTCCAAACCCCTGATACAGACTTTTGTCATTTCTGCCTGGACTACAACAACATCCTCTGCTCTGGTATTCTACTAGCCAAGTTCTAGGTGTTTACTATCTCATATGAGTGCTTCAGGTAGACTTATCTATCCTTACCACATCTGCTTGCAAATCCCTACACTGGCTTCTGTTTCACATCAGAATCAAATACAAGCTCCTGTGCTTTGTTTTTTTTAATCACTCCATATCTCTTGCTCCTCCAATGACCTACTAAAAACTTCCTCACTCATAACGTTTTTCCATGCACAGCTCCAAGACTTTTCTATGGCTGCTGTGACTCTCAGGAACTCCTGTCTTCATCCTATTAGGCTTTTTCTTACCTTCAGCACATTTGGAAAAGCCCTTAAAACTCACCTTTTATCTGTCTTTTAATCACCCCCTAAACTGTCTCTCACTCATTACTAAGTTGCCAACATTCTATACTCCCTTCCTATTTTATATTTTATCTCCTTCAGCTCTATTGGCCATGGCCCTCTTCTCCCATGTAATAGTCTATAATTCTCAAGTACACAGGGGTATTTATTTATTGTACAGTGCTGGATAATATGTTGGTGCTTTAAAAAATAAAGGTTACATTAATAATAATATTTGCAAAAAGGGCAAGTTAGACTAGAAAATTTAATGTACAAAATATATAGTGCTTTCCACATTCTTCAATGGTGACTTAAAATAAATGCATTATAAAAGAAACCTAAGAAATATTTTATCTGAAATCAATATATTATTATTCATATTGTAAGTGAAAACCATTGGTCATGGATTTCAATAATTTAATTAATCTATAAAAGCTGTTTAGTTTGTGAAATGTGTGTGTATACAGTATACAAGGTAGTGGATACAGCTGTAATCTTGTATTCTATCTACCTTGTTGGTGCTTAGGAATCATTTGGCCATTATGACTCTTGTGTTGTGTTAGATGAAAGATTTGTATATAATTAAATATTAAAACTCGTGGGGTCCTCAGAGTTCACTACTGGTGGTACACCCACCAAACGAATGCTCGCTTGGTGAGTGGGGTGAAGTTGAAAGTTCACTTCAATCATCCAATCATGTGTAAGCCAAAGACCTATATTTTACAAGATCCCTGTGCTCCTGATTGGGTATTCAAAGTAAACACAGCTTCATCTTAGTTATTAGGTTACATAAACTATCCTCAGTAAAAAGGTTTAAATCAGCAACATAAAAATGTAACATATAGGACCCAACGTAATTCTTGCTGCTTACAGTAATCACTTGGATTGTTATACTGAAAAGGATCCTGAAGTTAACAGGCGGTACATTCTTCTTCTATGATAAAAATTGTAAATCCCACAACATATAATTGTACTCAGAACAGCAGAGTCATGATGTATCATTTTGAAACAACTGTTCTAAATAAATATTAAAGTCCTGATACAGTAAACATGCTGCAACCACCAACTGTGTTTCATAGTCAGTAATTTGTTCCATTAGTTTATTTATAGCGTTACAAGAAATTATTCGGCTGTTATCATCTTCTTGAAAGCTTTCATAAAAGTTTTGAAATTGTTTTGGAATTGCAGACATAAAGGTTGGCATCTTTGAAGGGTCGGCAACAGAATGCACAATGCAATAGAACAAAAATGATCAAATGAGAGATAATATGAACACACCGAGATATATCGATTAGAGATGCTTGTTGTCTTTAGGATCACATTGTAAGCGATCGTGACATGTCATTTGGGGTATTAAAAACATAAAGCAGTAGCGGAAGCCAGGCAGACGTGGGGGTGGTGTAGGTGCAATGCCAGGAATTAAGACATTTCACTAAGAAAAAAATTCCAAAAATGTTTTAAAAAAACAATAAACAAAAGTATGCTCACTTCTCGGCAGATTGTTTAGCACAGTTAAAATTGTTTGTATATTGTCTCAGCTTAGTCCAGCTTACATTGATTAAAAGAGCATGTGAACTATTCTGGATATATTGAATACGTTGTACCATAGTCATGTAAGGATCTGTCAAAATATCACATAGGCCTGGGCCTAGGGTAGCCACATTTAAGGGGGTAAAATTCATTGTCTTATGTACAAGATTGTATTTGTTTATTACAATGGAAAAAAACGAAAGAAGAGGAAGCCTAGTATATGTCAAGCAACAGTAACAACACAACATCATAAAATTCTAACAAAACTTTTGTGTATTACATGAAAATTATAAATAATCTTGTATCTAAAGCATCCAAACAACTTAAAGTAATCAACCAATAAAAGGTGAAATATTTTAAAATTAGGAATTAGTGAGCTAGGCTAGGTACACACATTCAATAGGTCATGTTTGAAAACGAACGATTAAAAATAATTATCAATTATTTTGAACAATCGTATTGTGCACAATTCTGTACATGCTGTAACGATACGATTGTTCAAATATAATCCATCAATAATGTACACACTAGATACGTTCGTTTGAACGATGCAGGAAGTGACATGTAAAGGAGAAAGTGTATCACTGAACAACCGTACACACAATAGATTACGAACGATCGTCGCCCAATCAGATTCGCTGGGATGGTCGTTCGTTTCCAGCAAGATTTCTCGTTCATCAGCATCGTGGACCAGTTGTTAAGCACTTTTTTTTGTTAACAACTATTGAACGATCTGTCATGGATCGTTTGTTTCCAATGACAAATATTGCACGTGTGTACGCAGCCCTAAACACCAGTGTAATGCCATGCAACAGATATAGAAATGTTTAGCTGTGTTGTTTAATTTAAGGAACACTAATGGAAATTCGAGTAGAGGGAAACAGAAATTTAATGTTTTTCTATTTTTTACAGTTTATCTCTAATAAAAACATGCAGCAGAATTACAGGAGAGAAAACATAAAAGACAACAGGGATAAAAAACAGGGATAAATAAGCTGTAATTTTTTTAGTTTTGAGTAAACAGTGGTAGGGTTTTCTATACAAATATGATCAGAAGTATCAACATGGCAGTTGTTAATGACAAAAAATAAAAAATAAAAGAGTTGATACTTGATAACAATATGCAGGAAAATGTATCTGATAATAAAAATAAAGGCATAAACACACACTATAAGCTAACGTTGAATTCAAATGGAACTAAATTCCCACTTTAAATATGGCCGATTTAGGCAGGAGGCATTGGTAAAAGGGTTAGGAGATGTCCTTTCTGCAATAACTGTTCTTACCTGCCTGATCACTGCTCATCTGTCATACAGCTCCATGTTGCTTGCCAGGGAAATCCATCAAACTCCCCTACTTTTACCAGTGCCTTGAACGAATGAACTCCTGTGTGCCTGTGCAGGAGTTACATCAATCCGTCCAATCAAGATGGCTAAAGATCATCTCCAGGAAGAAAAAAAGAAGAAAGATGGCGTCACCTTGCAATGGAACCAAGATAGGTGAGTTACATGTGTTTGGTTGTGCTTTATTAGTGTTTGAACATCTATGTCTTGTTTGATATTTATGTACAGCAACTTGCTCCCAACAAACTAGACTTTGTTAAATTTGCTTGGTTGATTTATTTATGTCAATAGCCTGCTGTGTAGGGTAGATGTTAATAACTTTTTACATTGACACAAAAAAGGAATTCAGCTGCTTTTCCAGCACAGACAAGGGACTCCCTAAAAAATGTTTGTTGGGAGTGGGAGAAGAGCTTTTTATAAAGAATTTTATATAGGCACGTGTTTGGATGACATGTTAGCAAGATCTGGAAAGTAAAGAGAATGTTGGCTACTTTATTCAGAATGGGGACAAAGAGAGAAATACATTCTAAACAGACAGATTAGATAAATAACAAGTTTTGTATACTAGGAATCGGCATCCAATAAATGGCAATGCTTTTCTAACCATGCAGGAAATGGATAATTAGGACAGAACAAACTTCTGGAGGTATATCCTGGAGGGCAGAAAAATAGAAATCCCTGCTTAGTACCACATATTGCCACTTTGGTACCTTATCTGCCATGTATCAAGAAAGTGATTTCACATGCTCCTGGCAATATTTTATAAGTGCCCGCACAATGTCAGTCTATGCCAACCCTGTAAGTCATAAACTGAGAGGCTTCCAGCCATAGTTTGCCTGTTTGCTTGGCTAATAATCTTAAACAGTTTCTTCAACTTCTTTAGTTGGAACATTTTTGTAAAGGTTAAGAACAGCATAACATAAATGACCCAGCAGTTATTGTAATGTATATTGTTATTGAGCTGTCATATCTCTTTACACATAAACATTTACATCTATTGCTTCATGTTCTAATATAGTGAAGGTTAATAAAACATGTGTCCAACAGCTATTTACTCATTTCTTTTTTTATATTCCTTAGTTGTAAGTTTGGTGTAGACGATTTTGGATTTAAAGCAACCCTGTGTGACCTATAATAAAGCACAATATCCCATTCAGAACATAGCAGTTGGTGTTCCATTCTACAATTAGTAGAAAGTAGTTGAGTATAAATTTATAAAAGGCTAAGAGTATCAACTTTTGACATAAACTTCCACACATTGCCTTTCTACCAGACATGATAGAAGGTACAAGGCTGCCAATTGTAGGTAAAATAACTACTTTAGAAACAAAATTTAGTGCGTGGAAGCAGGAGGGACATAGTAGGTGACCAAATCCTGAATCCTCTAGTCGTCTGAGACATGTTCTACTTCTGATTCATCTCTTTATTATGGAAGGTGGTACAGAATCTTAAAGAGCAGGTAAGTGCCACCTCAAACTTCTTTTAATTGTCAGGCTCAGCAGATTAGGGAAACAGTCCTAGTCCCTGTAGCAAAGCACAACATCCATTCAGCATTCAGCAGCTGAATTTTAAGTTCAGTTGGTGCTTCATTCTTCCATTAGTAGAGAAGAGAACAATATATAAAAGGCAAAAACAATTACATTCTCCTTCTCATTGTTTTAACCTGCATGTTGGTGCACTGTATAAACTTTGTTAGTGTCAATCTTATCTCAGAGTAACAGTAGCAATCAATTCTGAATATGCAGGCTGGCCCATCGACTTTAACTTCACAAATGGTTATGTTGGCTTAGGTTGTGCTTTTTTATTATTATAAGAGAGAGTTTGGCAACTTTTGCAGTTTCTCTGCCTTTTAATCCCCTGGATGTGTTGAACATACAGAGCTCTGTTATTAGTGTGTATAAAAATCATAGGGTAAAAACCATATAATCCACAAATATGCAGTTGCAGAAGAGTAATGTTTTATATTGGTCACTTTTATTTCTCCGTAGTATTCATATTGAATTTCTGTGTGTACTTTCTAAATGGTATAATTAGTCTCCATTCCTCTGGCTCAGAGAGCTGGAAATTGTAAACTTATTGCTTCGATGTTTGTACTACATGGTGGTTTAGCTGTTCTAAACAGGAAAAAGCAAAGATTATTTCTTAGTGACCTTAAGAAAAGTTTGAGGAATGCACATCATTGTAAGCTTTTAAAGTTTATTAATGCTAAAATAAGGACTGACTGCTTTCATTATAGTTTGGGTGGATCGAATTTGAAGAGCTTCAGTATCTCCTCATAGGGATCTGCTATGGGGAACTATGTGAAGCTTATTGGTTCTATAAAAAATCAACTGATGGGCTAAGTCTTAGAGTATTACAGTGAGGGAAAGAAGTATTTAATCCCTTGCTGATTTTGTACGTTTGCCTTCTGACAAAGAAATGACCAGTCTATAATTGTAATGGTAGGTTTATTGTAGCTGTGAGAAACATAATAACAACAAAAGAACCCTAAAAAACCCAGTGTTCAAAAGTCAGAGCTTGATGTGCATTGTAATGACTGAAATAAGTATTTGATCCCCTATCTACCAGCAAGATTTCAGGCGCCCAGGTGTCTTCCCTGTATGCAGGTAACAAGCTGAGATTAGGAGCACCCTCTGTAAGGGAGTGCTTCCAATCCAAGCTTCTCACAGTACCTG
The DNA here is from genome assembly GCF_032062135.1 of Pyxicephalus adspersus. Lineage (NCBI taxonomy): Eukaryota > Metazoa > Chordata > Amphibia > Anura > Pyxicephalidae > Pyxicephalus > Pyxicephalus adspersus. The sequence goes on along the minus strand of NC_092861.1, from coordinate 78,591,484 downwards.
TATAAAAGACACCTGTCCACAGAAGCAATCAATCAGATTCCAAACTAGCCACCATGACCAAGACCAAAGAGCTGTATAAGGATGTCATGGACAAGATTGTAGACCTACACAAGGCTGGACTGGGCTACAAGAATATCGCCAACCAGCTTGATGAGTAGGTGACAACAGTTGTCACGATAATTTGCAAATGGAAGAAACACAAAATAACTGTCAAGGCAACAAAGGAGTGGCTCAAGAAGAAGCACATGAAGGTCCTGGAGTGGCCTAGCCAGTCTCCAGACTGGTTGATAGGGGATCAAATACTTATTTCCCCTAATTACAATGCACATCAAGCTCTGACTTTTGAGCACTGGGTGGGCGGACAATAATTTCATCTATTATAGGTATACTTTAGGTAAAGTCTATTCTATATCGCTGTGGAAGACGACTTGGAAATGACTTAAACATAACATAAAATGTCTATAACAAAAAAATGTAATAAGTTGCTATCTTTTGGAATACCTCCATAATTTGTGTGCTAATTTACCAGTACTGATGACTCTGGCATGCTGGCACCTCTCAGTTAAGGAGTGTCATTAGTTGCTGAATACAGGTTTCTGGACATTCTTTGTCAATGCTGCCACTGGGGAAACGCCATTCATCATTCAGAATTATAAAAGCCTATTCTGCAACCTATTAGCTTTGTACCCTATCATGGAACATTGCGTTAGAATTATGCCCCCACATTTATTAGGTGAAGTAACTATTTTTAGAAACAAAATGATGTACCAGGGAGCTGGATTTGCATAGTTTCTGACCAAGCCCTCTTTCCTAAAGCCTCCAGAGGAGACGTGTGCTTCTTTCAATTTACCTTTATAATATGGAAGACTGCTCAGAAATCTTCAGAACAGGTAAGTGGCACCTTAAGCTCCTTACAATGGCCAGGCTGAGTAGATTAAGAAAACGTTATAAGCCTCACACTAGATTTTCCTCCATAATATGTACACATTGGTCAAGGTGCTCGGCATGACATAATAATGGCCAACCGCATCATGAAGCCAAAGGAAAGGAACATAGCCTACACGTCATTTAGGTGGTGTTCTCTTGGAAGAGATATGTATTATGTCAGCACAGTGACATTACAATGAGGCTAAAGAATAGAAATGGTTGGAATTCATCTGTTATGTAATAAACTGTATATTGAAACTTGTATAATGTAGGCTGAAACTCAACTGAGTGACTCACAAGGAGTTAACATGACATCTCATATCTTTTCTCTTGTGTATGGTCAGGCAACACTTCACAGAAGTCAAAACATGAAGAAAGTAAGAATGTTTCTAGTCAGGTTGCTTAATCCCTTCTTTGTGTTAACCTGACACCCATTTCCTCATCTTACACCAGCTGAGATGTCCAAATCACCTGTTTGCTTTTGCCTTTTGTAAAAATTATGAGTTGAGTTGTATTGATTGTAGTTGATTTCAGGTATTTTTCTATTCTTTGTTCTAATTTTACAGTAAATAAAAATGATGTACAAAAAATGTACATTGTGTTTTGCTAAAATTGAAATTAATAGATGTACTTCTTAATTTTTCTACTACCTTGATGTCCAACATCATTCAACTTCTTTTGAGCCCAGGTTGTCACAGACGCACACCCCTTCATAACTGAAAAATCTATATATGTATATTCAAATGTCTAACATAATGCCACATCCCAGAATAAACTGTACATAATATACATAGAAACAACTGAACTTTAAAGGCACAAAATGTATAAAATCAGTAATTTTATTTATTAATTTTTCTTTATATTTATTATTTTTTTATTAGTATTAATGTTATTTCAATATCATTCAACTTCCTCTTCTGAGCCCAGGTTGCCATAGACGCACACCCCACCATAACTGGACAAACAAAGGGTAAGGCGGACAGTGATAAACACATCATTCAGTGCCTTTGTACTGTCTGTCTCAATTACATTACCAGTAAACAACCTGATGTTACTATTTTAGCATTAGGCCTGCTTTACTTTCTGCCTATCAGCCTTGATTGCATGGTACCACTGAATTTAGTTGGAGTCATAGTGCCAGCAGGGCTTAGGATGGACCCTGTTTGATTCCTGGGTCATTTATCTAAAACCGAGTTATGACAGGAGCGAGGTATCTCTTCTGATGTTTGAAATTAGGAAGATCATGAGTGCTTTTATAGTGATCATGGCATAGTTGTGACATGATAATACAACTGCAGGGCATCCTCTAAACTAATGTTTCTCAACCAGGGTTCCATTAGAGGTTGCTTGGGGTTCCTTGATCAATAGGCAATTTAGGCCTCTCTGGTCAAGTGACACCAATGATCTGTGAGGAGGAAATGTTTCCACTGGCCTGTAATATAAGAAGTATTCTTCACTGACCTCCATGATAATTTACTGTGAGCTGTGTATATAGTATTTATAGCAAGGGTTCCCCAAAGACCTGAAAGTTATTTAAAAGGTACCCCCCTGTTCAAAAGGTTGTTAAAGACTGGTATAAAGAAATCGGACTAACTGGTCAATACTTTATTCTTTTATGTGCATATAATACCAAAAAACAAACATCTGAATATCTTCTATCTTTAAAAGCCTCCTAAAATGTACATCTAAATGTAGTGTAATTTGTAGTATTGTTGTCCATGATGGTGAAGAACTGCCATAAAATTAGTGCCTCCTGACATAAATACATTTGGATTATAGTTATAAGCAGTCAGAGACCACAAGAAAAAAACAAACAAACAAAATAAGGCGTAGGTGTGGATAGTGTAGTCAGACAATATTATTTTAGATGGGTTTTAAAAAACACACCCTGAACCTGTGGTGGCTGTACAATACCTGTCTATACTTAGGAATGTCTGCTTGTATGGATCCGGTGGAGAAGACACCTCATTCAAGGAGCAGGTTCATCTGGAGCAACCACTTTTATTATGGTGGTAACAGCTTAAAAATCACACTAATTGAGAAGGAATGCTAACCTGTCTTTAAAGCTGTTTTGACTACACCAAGTCACGATATAAGGAAATTATTATATAATCTCATGTCTGAATAATAAATGAAAATTCTTGTAGTAAATGTGTCAGATCTGTAAGTGAACATTGAAAATCCATTTATTATTCTGTTTCTATTGGTGTGGATGTTTTACACAATAGCTATATTAATAACAAAAAGGTACTGTTTATAATTATTATATAATACATTGTTAATACCATAATATTATTTACATTGTATATTTAGGCTGATTAATTTGGACCAATATTTAACAATAAATATGAAAATAAAATAAGGTATATGCTAATCTGTTTTATTTTGTTTCAGGTTGTATGGTTTTCCAATTATGATTTTTTTCTTTAATAAGGTAAAGCACTGATTCTAAACAATTATATTAGTAGTTGATATTTTTCCATTCTTAATGCTTTTCATTGTAGAAACTGCTTCTTCAGGAGAGAGGAGATATCACAATTCTGGTATGATGTCCACATTGACTATCACCTCCCTAGGATACTTCACCTTCAGAGTAACCTGTACAGTAGTACTTAATGTAACTGTGTACTGTAAATACTCTGTAATAATAATCAGTCCCATACACGCCCAATGGGGACATGAGAAAAAAGCCTGACACTACAAAGAACAACACATGTTACAGGTGTATTTTAAAATAACATATATATATATATATAACTGGGCCAAATCAATGGAAGATTAATTCAGTCTTGAGCAGTAGGCCTGATGTTGACAAGCTGATGTATGCAATTTGTTATTGTTCATAAATGCCTAAACCAGAAGTAAACATTAATGTACAAAAGGTCACCAGGGTTTTAGAGGTTTCCCACAGTACGGCACATGTGCCATGAGGTGTAGAGCCTGGCTTTATTCTCAGTACTGCCAAGAAAAGACCTAGAATCGGGAGGGAATGTTACTCCTGCACACGCACAGAAGTAACATCATCAGTGGTCGCCCAATGACTGAAGAGAATCCTGGTGGAGTCAGAAGGGAAAATAATGGCTGCTGGTTATGTAGTAGTGATAGGATCGTGGGCCTGTTCTCATAAATGTAAGTTGGCTGCTGTGCTAATGTTTTCTGCAAAGAATATAGGACTGTTGAAAGGCTACCTACCTTTGAGGCTACATACCATCATGGCAAGCTGTTGACCCGTATCCAGTACACCACAAGCTGTTACTATAAATTCTCTAAAATAAATAAATAAATAAATGTAAACATTCTAAAATATAGTTTTTCAGTAAATAAAAAAACGCTATTTTGACAGATGGTTTGGAAAACTTTTACTGAGAAAATATTTTTTTCTGTAAGTAAAAACAAGGATCATGTTGACACAAGGAGGGAGCTGACCTCCTCACTCTTCTGCTGCTGTTTCTCCATTACCCATTTTTCTGCTGGTGACAGGGAGATGTCCAAGATTGATCAAGAAAAGGAAAAGCACAGATCTAGTTGTTCTCTGCAGAATTGCTATGTAAACCTCAGTACTGGCTGGCCATTTCCCACTGCTATGTATAGATTCAGACATGAAAACACAGAAGAGTTTCTGAAGGTAAACATTTCTGACCAGCAGCTAGGATATGCAATATTTCAAATTTTATGAACTCTGAAACCACACATATTAAAAGAGAGATTTAATAGACCATTTAACTAGGAAAACTTGGCATCCAACTCCGTTCAAATGGTTTTAAATAGCTGTCAGTGACACAATTTGCAAACAGAGAAAGAGTACTATAAATATTTCTTATGACAGCAATGAGTAATGCAATGGAATACTCCCAGTTAATTATATTTATTTGCCAATACTTGTATTTGTTACCTCTCCATATAAATGACAGATGATAACAATCAGTGCCTTAGAAACACACAACAGGTTTATAACGTAATCATAAGTGGAGCCAAGGGGTAATTTTATCTATTTGATAATGAAGAAAACATTGAAAAATACGTGTTTATCCTGTTACATAAAGTGATATAATGATATCCAAATTTAAAGCAGATGCTGCAAAGGATAGTAGGAGCTCATACATTTGTGCATTTGGATATACAGGCTATAAGGGCGGTCAGTTGTCTGGAGAAAAACTGTCAGACTTCAGGTGACCCAAAAAGACCCGTTTCTACTGTGAGACTGTTTTTGTTAAATTTCATTAGTAAATGTGTTCAGTTATACCAGAATTTGTTCTGCATAAAAAAAATTGTCTGATTCTCTTTACAGCACCCATGAGCCTTCTGGTTGTTCCATTCGGTCCTATTTTAAAACACAACAAAGTGCATAATAGTCTAATCACAACAGAGCACACCAGTTGTGTGTTTATTTTAGAAGGTTGGCACACTGCCAAAGGAGAAATGTGCTGAGACTTTAGTGCTTCTGTTGTGAATTTAAGGATGACTTTCTGCACAGTGCATGCAACTTACAAGGGTCAGTGAGGCTTGTTTTAGAGCTCTACCACAACTTGGTAAGTATGAAATGGTTTCCTTTATTGCATAATTCTACAATCAATTTAGAAAGCTTTAACACTACAATATTTTTGGTTTCTTTCACTCATCTAACTGTTACTTTAAACGCTATTGGCTCTAACCTTAAAATAATGTCATTATTTAAAAATAAAGATCCTACCTCTATCAGTAAAAAACAAAGCAAAACTATAAGCTTCTCACGCGTTTAAAAGACGTATCCACATTTCATTCCATATAGCACCCTGCTTCACGTTTTCTGGATTTACCTTTTGTTGTCAGCATATTGGGTGGGGGATTCAGATGGTATTAACATTTCCAGTTGGGAAAGCCCTGGGCTAGCTGTCCTACTTTTTGCCAAAGTGTCCAAAAATGTTACTGAATGCAGCCAATGTCTTCATTCCAGCTAACTGAAAATATTCCAACCTTCCATCTAATTCACAATCAATTAATAAAGTTAACATTATGCAAATGGAAGATGCAGTTGCCTCTTGAGCTTAGAATAGAGGTTGATTCAGGAATACTTGGTTCTATTAGATCCAGTTCAACCGATCCAAAGAATGCCTGGCACTGAGATGCCCATTCTCCGTGGCCCCATCTTCTTTCCAGTCTGGAGGGAGTATTGCCCAGCACCCCTTTCCCTACTTGACTCTTCCCTACTAACCCTTCCCCACCTTTCCCTGTCCCTTCCTTTTACATTATAACTGTGTTCTTTATGTTCCCTTACTCTACCCTTCCCCTTTTTCCAATATGATATATGTTCACAAATACCTGCATCCATTTTGCCATTCCTGGGACATATAAGGGTGTGAGGACTTTTTGTACTACAAGTGTCACTGTGTATTGTATAAATACATTTCTTGCATTTGGTTTTAAAGTTTTCTTTCTACTCTATAGGTATGTTCTATATGTGTTTGTACATAGATTGCTGGTATCGTTGGCTTAATGGTTGCAATAAAAATAAAACTGAAAAGAGAAAAATTATTCATATATCAATAAACCTAAAACCTTCTAAATGCTGTTAGCCTATTTCTATAAAAACTAAACAGTAGCGGCCTATACATTATCTTAAGATAGAAGATATATTACCCAAATATTACAAATGGCAAGTATAAGATCTCTGGTGGATTCCAGCAGCTTGATCTACAATGATCTATATTCAGAACTTGTTTTTAGGGTTTTGCTGTCTTAATAAAAGAACAAACAAGTACAGTGAAGTTAAAAAGTGAACAGAATATTCCGTGACATACAAAATGCAGCAATATACCATTAAGGAATTTGGTATAACAAAGTGCTTGTGATTTTAGGAGACTCTAGAAGAGTGTATGAATTAGGTGCAGTAAGTGTATTGTCTTGAGCTGCAGCCCACACACACTTCAAAGGCCAATGAAAACAATTCTGGGTCTGGAGTGTTCTGCTCAACAAAACATGTTGTTCATCGGAAGATTTACCAGCACATAGAGATATTGAAAACACATTTACTTATTTAAATCTAAAAGGTCTTATTTCTGCCTAAGGCATCTCTTCATTGTTTTGTAACTTTTATTGAGAATGCTTGAAGCATCATCTCCCAACAGGGAGCTGCCATGTTGTACGCAGAGATGGGAACTACATCACACATGTATTGGTACAGCTTGCATCCGTGTGTGTGTCAGCTGTGTCAGTAATGTCCATAATATCACTTTAATGTCAGTAGAGAACAATTACTTGATGGGTTTGCAATGTACAGTATGTATATAGCACACAAAGTTAGTGGCTCAGAAAAATTCACAATAACACGATGATGAAACTGTAAAAAAACGACTGTACTAAACAGTTTAGACAATCATACTAAACAATAAATGTTCAAGATAAACCTGTTCATATTCAGATTCTAATTGGTGACCATCATTCAATGTCTACAGTGCAGTGAATCTAACATTCTCTGGTGGAGACCCACCAGAGTATGTTTTGTGAATGTCATGTTCATTGCTTTGTAAATAGACTCGTTGTTTTAACGAAACATTTATTGTTGGCAGTCATATTTGTATAAAAACCATTGGTTGTGATACCTGCCATCAGGGAGATTTCCCTTTGCTTCCTCTTTTAGAATTATTTAAGGTGAGGGAAATCCACAGCTGTCTTCACAAAGGATTCATTGAATGATTTCCACCAGCTTTTCCTGTGACAAAAGATTTGGATTTTTCATAATTTTCAGAACCAGAGACAATGGCCATCATGACTGATAGTAATGGGAAATCCCTCCAGTGAGAATATGCAAAATGGAAAACAAAACTGTAATTTACATGTACATACCTTCCACTTGCTCCCCCACTGCTATAGTCCACTCTACGTTCACCTATTCACAGCAAATGGCAGTCCAATGGTAGGTTTGCAAGGAAAGAGTGATAATCCCCCATACCTGAAAATATTGGGTTGCAGTACTGGTGGAACAGAGCAGCAGGAAAATATAGACATATTCAGATACTTTATACACCGTAAGCCTGTGCATAGTACAGGTTCACTTTTAACCTAATTTTGTAAAATCCTGGACAGATGGAACCTTGTGTTCCCCTCGCATGTATTTCGGGGCAGACAAATGGGGTAGGTATAAAAGGAGATTAGCCTGTTTCTTTAGCAAAGTGAATTATCACTGCGCAATGGACTTATCACTTAGCTTAGTGCATTTGATGAAAATTTCCTTTGTAAAGTATAATCAATCACATGCATGGAAATGTGACAAAACATGATTCTGCTTAGACATGATTAGAATTTAGTAGAGTTTCACTCGATTCACCTAAAACAGCAAATAATAAACAATGATAATTTACTTTGCTAAGCTAAAACAAAATCAAACCCCATCTATCCATTACTGTATTGCTGCTAGCTAGAAACAGGTTTATTTGAGCTCCAGACCGAATGAAATAACCTAAATGGATTGGTGGAGTACCTACTAAAACAGAACGGAGAGAGAAGGAACATGAAAAAGGGGAGAAGTGATCTTTACACGTTGGTCATTGTGAACCACTTTGAGGGCCAGTTAGTAATATGACTATAGACCTTGTAAAGTGTTATGAAATATATGTCAGTACTAGATAATAAAAATTGTAATCATAACTAACCAGTAAATAAAGTCAACCATAAATGTTTGAGCATTGCGTAAATAAATACAAATTCACTGCACATCAGGTTTTTCTAGAATAGGTTTTGTAAGTAAAGCTACCTCACTTATTAGACACATAGAAATCACCCTTAATGAGTGATTTCAGCTACTGTCAGAATTGGGGCTGTACTTTTAAACCACTTTATTTACATTTTGCGGTTAAGTCATTTTTTACAACTACTTTTTAATCAATTATTGTAATCAATGAGTAACACTTAGTCATTAATTGTTGTTTGGCAGATTATAAAGTTGTTTTGGTGGTGAGTACATTGTGTGCTAATCAGTGTCATTTTTTACCTTACATGTTTTGCTTGTTATAGTGACACATTAATACACAGAAAAGAAATATAAACCTTGATTATATAATATGACTAACAAGAAAGAATGTGTTTTCAAATCAACTTTTGTTGTGGTTAATCAGGTAAACTCTGGTGAAGTTTTACGGGAGCATGTCCATAAAACCTGGAATTCAAAAACAGCAATTCCATCTTGTTGAGCCAATAATATCTGATTATTTGATTGATAGAAATATTGTTTCTTAAGCACAGAATACATTTCATTTGTATCATAAAAATAAAGTATTTAATGCATTAAGCATAGCATATTAAATGTAAAATAAAATATATTAAGCATAAAAGCAAATCAGTGTATATTGATGCAAATGTGTGTGTATATGAATTGTGTCACATATATAGGTCCAACACAATATAAACATATCTATTGGCTTGACACTGGGCGCCACCATCTTCTTCGGGTTCGTCTTACCATGTCACTAGATCTGGCACTGGGCAAGACAGAGATCAGGTGATGTACTTCCGTAGAAGTGCAGGAGATGTAAGCCCCTTCTGTTCCCCCTATACAATTTAAAAAACCTTGCTTAAGGCAGTCCCATACTCCAAAGATAGAATGCATTCTGCCATATAAGACTTATAGAGACATGTCAATTTCTTCATTCCATATTTTATTATTCTCAGTAAAAAAAACAAAAATAAAGGAAAAAAGAGGGCAATTACTATATGGATTTTAACAACATTACTACCTATATTTGTTTCTTCTTGTCCAATTAAAGATTGATGGAACAAGTGAAGAAGAAGGTAAAATATAAGGGGTAAAAAGTAGAGGGTTGTGCTGTATAGCCTTCCTCCTGTTACACGAGACTTCTGGAAATAATATGGGGGAAACATTTGCTGGAATAACCACAATGTGGGCCAGGACTGGATACAGTCAGGGGGTTAATATGTTGTACCCATAGTTATATTTATATTATATTTATCTATGGCTGTCCATGTTGTGTGCCAGTTCTCAACCCACCTCTAAAACAGAGAGGGGTTTTTAGTTAAGGGTAGGAAGAACAGTTGTTTTCCTTATTATTGTATGGATTACCGTTCCACAATCCAATGAATTGAATAAAGAAACATTTGGACTCCCATCCACAATGCAGTTTTCCAAAATCAGACTAAATCAGTGATAGCTTATATAAAAAAACTATGCCTGTCAACAGAATTTCTAAGAAGTAAATGACCCCCTTTACCTAAACAGACATTTTCTTCATGCAAACGTATCACCTACATTCCAAAATAATCCAGGTAGCATTTTCTTCAACATCTGGGAAAGTTTTGTACATGTCAAGTTAATATCAGGAAACAAATATCCTTTATGCAAAATATCACGGTTTCTAGAATAAAATCAGTAGACCCACCTTGTGAGTCATCTTGTACATAGGCAATGGGTTTTGTTTTCCAAAGAAAATGGTTTTTAGGTATATGCCTCAGTGTGTGGAATAAGTGTGGCTTTGTGTGTCCTTCCTAACAACCCCTTTGTTTGTCTTCTTTTTTCACCTCTTCCCATCAATTTCTTTTGCATCAAAGGAAATAAGTTCTTAAAGCTGTTGTGCTTTATATAGCACTCAGTTATGACTTATTATTTCTAATATTTCTTTTTGGCAACAAAAAGGGGCAAATGGCAAACCCACATACACAGCAAGTACAAACTATGACACCATTATGAAAAAAGTGAGCAGGACAGAAATTCAGAGTTTACACATGTCGCTATCTCCATGCTTGTTTTTCTATAGCTTGGCAATCAGACCTGTTGTCTAGCTGTCATGCTTTAAGAGAGGTCAGAACTATGTGCCAAGGTTTTCTAGGAAACCGGGAGGTATGTAACCCCTTTCCTCTATTTGAATAGACACGGCCTACTCCTCACACTGAGCAGTACTATCCTCTGTACTTATGCAGTGTAAACATCAATGTAACAAAATATAAAAACAATCAGAAAAGTGAAAAGTCTACTGTGATTGACTTAACAAAGTACTGTATATCCCACTCCAAATGTTTGATCGGAAGGTCAGAAGTAGTGTATCTAGGACACCAGTGATACATCAGAAAGGATCAAGGTTTTTCTTAGGACTGCAAAAAAATGATTAGGTAATAATCACACATTTCCAGGGTTTCTACTCATTTTCTTGCTCAGGTGTAAAATATTTTTTAAAGTTCAGACAAAGACGGTACATTTTAAAATAAAACTCAAAGAAACTAGGAATATGTCTAATGTCACTGGGTCAGATTTGATCATCACAATAAACATAACCATAAAACTGCTGACAGAACGTATCATATAATAATGACGACATAATGGACCTGTCAGGTGTTACCACCACTGAATATTAGGACAAGAATTCCATGAGTTAACCACTGCATCATTGTATTGATTGAATATAGAACTGTGTCATTGAATGCTGAATATTGTTCAAGAAGAGAAACTGAATACATGAAGCCCGTTAAACCACAGATTTTTTTAATGCTTTATTTGGCTTAACAGCCTCCCCACTGGGAGCCCCTTTCTCAACCTCAGGCCTTATAGTAACCCCTTGGGCTATGACTATACTTTCATAGCTGGTAACTGCAAAAGGGTTATGGTTTATAGCTCACAGTAACCAAATTATATGTATTGCAAGATAGTGAAGAAATTGCATCAGGTTACAAAAATCATGGAAGTCAATACTTAGGCCATATCACGGGGATAGCCATGTATGTAGATATGGCGACATTCATAGCCAGTGAGGTAGCAAGGCTCTCCCATGTGATATCGGCTTCCTAAAACAAAACTGGTACCCTACAAGCTTTCAAGTAAAGAACAGGCCAATAATTTATTTTATTCAGATAAAAAGTTTAACTAATAGCTGAAATCCCCCACCTACCCTGCCCCCTTTCCCCTTTTCTTTTGCCTGCTGTGTTGTTTTTAGTCTAAATTTGCTTATCCTGATCACCTAGATTTACTTGCCAGAGTAGTAAATTGTATATTTCAATTTTGCTAACGGAAATGGTGTTTTGGCCCATGTTTTTTTTTAAATATATCCTTTATATATTATTTATTGTTCCATTTGTCAATCCACCCTATTTATTTGTTCTCCCCTTCTTGATTTTTTCTCTTTTCTATATTATGTGAAATATTTGTATACCTTTTTTGAAAATTTAAAAAAAAATATTGGAAGAGAAAAAGTGAAACTAATTTTTGAGGGCACGTGGAGGAGGGCTTATAGCTAATAATTATTAGCTAGAACCTAATATTATAAGTAATATATATAGCAATTTGCAGAAAAACTAAAATATGGTGCATCAGTATACTAATATCACTTTTTTAGATACTTTTACAAATGGGTTCCTTAGTTTAGGACCAGTTTTAGGTTCTGACAACACATGGATGAACTTTTTGCTCTCTTCCACTGCCAGAAAGATTCCAAAGTTAGAACTGTGCAACCTAGCACCTGACTTTTGCAACAAATATATTCTTTTAATTTTGAACATCAGCAAATTGCTTACATACTTCTTTCCCAGGTACTGATATACTACACAAAAATAGAAATTGAAAGAAATGATAAATCTGGGGTTTTTTGTTTGCTAAGTGTGTGTTAAAATGTAGCATTAGGTAAGTGTTCAGTAATAGGTGATACTAACTATGGGACAGAGTAATAAGGTGTATCAGTTCAATGAGAATTCATAATTATGAGGGGGGTCCAAGACTTGCAATTAGTTAAAAAGAGTTTATCATAAATTCACGATTTTAGATTAAACATTCTCTTCTCCTATAATAAACACTCCTCATCTAACAGTAACAAAACACTGATACATTGTTATGGTATGTAGTACTTAGTAGTTTTTCAAGTTCGCCCAACAATTTATCAATTGTTAATTAACTATTTAAAGCCATCATTTATCATATGAATGTTCCATTGGTATCCATATTGTCTCTGAATTGAATTGATTGTCTGCAGTATCTTTTTACTAGATTTAATTACTGCATCTATACCATCATATGACTCTTATTGAACTGATATACCTTTTTGCCCTGTCCCATAGTTAAATTACACGCTCAATGTCTCCCCTGAAGAAGCCTGTTGGCTAAATGTGTCGGGCTTGAGACGTGCCCTTTTTTTTTTAATCTTGTTAGATGTTTATGTATAGTTGACAGGCATCATTCCATGAGAAAATTTATGGGACTGTTAAATTCTGATCCTTAATAACATGTTTGTATGTTATTATCATTTATTACTGATTGTACTCTTACTTAATGCTAAATATAATCTCACATTTGCCAAACAAAAAAAACCCAGATTTCCCCTTTTTTATTGTCTATTTTACCTCATTTGGGGTTGGCAATTCAAAGACATTGAGTAGAAGAAGGATGTCAGTCTCCCTATTTACATCCTACTGATATACACACACATATGGTTAGTTGCTGGAATTATTCTAGCCAACTGCTATTTAGAAGGTTTGGTCTTTTTTTAAGTCCATGGTCTGGTCCAGTGTGTAAGTAACACTGCATCTCTTTCCCTCTACAGAAAGTTCCACTACAGAAATAAGACATTGCCAGGGATGCCATACTTCACGGAATGGCAACTTTGTCCAGATGTCTAAAGGTGAGGAGAAAGGTCATAAGGGGATGGGTAATTCATGAATACAAGCTGCTGACTCCTGTGCTATCCAGCTGCAACTAGGCATAGAAAAACCAGAGGTCATTTTTAGTCAAACTAAAATCCCATAAAGGAGCTTTTGTGTGACAAATATGCCAATGAGAAAATATATTGTTTCCCGTAGAAACCAATTCACTTTTGAATAGTAGTTCCAGAGCAGCATCGAAATGGAACAAGGATGTGTTAAGCACCCATAGATAGGCATACATTTTGTCAAGGAAAATGAGCATATTCATGAATTTTTAATTATGTTTATATAAACTAAGGCTATTAAATACCAGTCGAAGTACTATGATTGCATAGGACAGAATTCCCTTTGCCCCTTACCCCTATCACACTTCCAGGTGCCTTCTTGTCATTTACAAAGAAACAAAAAGATGTTGCACGTAGTGTGCTTTCCTGTTACCATTAGGATATGCTCCCTGCACAGAATATGTGCCAATATTACAATACATTACGAGTAGACTTTCTGAAGTCAATACAATTGCATGGGGAATTTGACCATTGACTTTCCTTGCTGTCTACAGACATTTGATATGGCTAGTCATTCCATAAACTGTCTCATATTGTAAACATATTACTAATTTTTGATACAGGCATGTGGTAATTATTAAACAAAAAAAAAACAACAAAAAAAAAAAAAAAAAAAAAAAAAAAAAAAAAAACACACCAACATGAAAACAAAGCATCTTGTAAATGAACCTGCATCTTCTATGGACTATGTGTCATGATGCAGACATAAACTGTCTCATACACCAAAGCAACCTTGGGGTGAAAAAAGAAACTTGAACATACGGACAACAGATGGCCCATGACGCTCCAAGAGAATGCTTGGAACAAAGTTTGTGTTATGCGGATGGCTTTGCTCCTTCCCAGATGTATCTATATTTCAGATTTAGACTTATAGTGGAGCTTTTGTTACAAGCACCAATTCATTATGTTTTCAAAAGTTTTTAGCATGTTAGCCTTACCTATTTATTATAATAAAGAACATTTATGAAGCAAATGCATGATAGGCCATTTTGATACCTATATAAAATGTATCCATATAGCACAAGTACAGTTTGAAAAGGAACCTCCTCCTAACTCTGGGGAACCATTTATAGTTCATTGCGCCTTTTAAAACCACCTTAACTTTGCCCTTATGTTAACTCCAATGTATTTCACCAGAATGCCCACCTTTCCTCAGAAATCCATTTCTAGTGCTGAACCCACATGAAATAGTACACTTACATACAAGAAAAACAAGAGAACTTAGTTATAAAGAAATGCACAACTTGATTTAATTTACATCTTTGACAATTTGCACATAAATAACAATGTAAACCAAAATGTAAACATAAGAAATTAAATTGTTCTAGACAGTAAAAAGCCTGTTAACTTTGGTCAAAATTTCCTTAGAAAAAAAAAAAAAAAAAAAAAAAAAAAAAAAAGTGTGGCAGCTTTTTAGATATATACAAGGACGTGCTAAGGGCACCCCAATGTTCCATAAATAACACTTTTTTTACAGTCTGTTAGGAGTCCATTTGCTCAACAGTTTCTTGCTTGACCTTAACTGGTAACAGAGGTAGCTGGGAGCTGTGAGTCATCTTAATAACCCCAGCGTCTGACTGTTCATAGAAGTTGCACCCAGAAGAAAGAAGTCCATTTCCAAATCCCCTGGGAAGAGGTACCTTCATGCTTGCACCTTCTATTTCCCGTTGGAGAAGAGACATTATTTCTTTCTCCACAGCAGGTGACATGTCACTGTCCTCCAGTCTGTCGGCACTGTCACTGATGTCAAACTTCTCAATCTCCTCATTGATAATGGTCAGGTCCTCTCTCGTAAGGCCTGGTCTGGGGGTCACAGGACAGTTCCCCTTCATGTGGACATGAAGGCTGCATAAGTGGATGTAACTTTTGTGGCAATGAACACATTTGTGTGGTCTTTCTCTAGTGTGAAGCCGTTTGTGCAGTTTAAGGTGAACAAACTGGGTGAACTTCGCTGGACACAGCTTGCACTGGTATGGCTTTTCCCCAGAGTGGAGTCTTAGATGAGTCTTTAGATTGCTTGTGCTGCTGAACCGTTTATGACATACCTAAAAAGAAGAAAATAAAAATAAACTCAGTTTAGAGTTTACATAATTGGCAGCAATAAGGCAAAATGAACTATGAGCATGTGTCAGGCCAAATACTACAAACCCTTTGATGGCCTGTCCCACCTTAAAGTGGCCATTCCTGACTCTAGTAAGTCAGGGATACCTCCTACTGTAAATTTTGCTTTGTGAATAATAAAAGCAAAGTGCTAAAGCAACAAGTCTTCTCAGATAGCTTCTGCATTTCTTTTAACAAGAATAGTTTAAATAGACTTCTTAACTTGCAATGTTAAAAGATCAACCACCTAATAAATTCAACCTCCCATATTAGCTATATTAAAATCAATAAACTGGCAACCATGTGCATTAAAAAAAAAAAATTAACCCAACTTGGATACCTACAATTTCTGGGAACATACAATCCTAGCTTTAGCTTGTACTACAAAAACATCCTAATGTGTGTGGGGGTCACATAACTCATATTGGATTAGCTCACACACCAACCACGTGGTGTCTGGTGTGGCTACTGTGCATTCAGATTCTGTATTATTACAATAACTTTGTGTTGGGGGTAATGGTATTCCACCAGACCATAGGGTTATCTCTCTGGGTTCCCTTACTTTGTACAAAATTTACAATGGAAAACCAGGAAAATATGTTATAAGAAGATTGAACTGTATATACCGGAGTATAATTTTATTTACTACAGTTTATAATAGAACCGCTGTTCAGACAGCTAAGAGAACTAACGACATTTGTGAAGCTTTCAGTTTACTATTTATAAAACATAATGCCTACTAAGGACATCCATATCTATCACATTTTTACCCATATATAAGACATTTCAGTTCTCTTTTTGGAATATAAACAAGTGTGACATGTAAATACAAAAAAAAACATGTTCCCATCAAATCACACACACCTGACATTCATGAGGCTTCTCCCCCGTGTGTACTAAAAAGTGCTTCTGTAGATGTGCCAGCTGTGTGAATCCTTTGTTGCAAGTCTGACATTTGAATGGGCGCTCGCCACTATGAACCCGGAGATGCACCTGGAAAGTAATATAGATAAAGAAAATATATTACAAAAAGCCACAGCAAAATAGTATTTCTTTAAGGTTTACTTAGTATGGAAGAAAAGGGATTGTCTGTAAGATGTCATACCTTAAGGTTTGAGAGCTGACCAAATGTCTTTGAGCAAATGTTGCACTCATATTTTATTTTCCCATTCTGCTTCTTAAGTGGGTAAGGAAGAGTCTTATAGCCAGTCATATTTCTTTTGCTTTTGATCAGGTTGATGGCCTCGTCGCTGCTTGTGGTCATCACTGCCGAGGTAGGTTTAGGTTGCATGACATGCTCAGAACTTGCCGCTGTGCCAGCAGTGGGGGATCCACTTGTTGGGCTCATTTGTTTGTCTTTTAGGCTAGCAGCAGCCCCTGTGATAGAAAAGGCACTATTGGGTGCTGGAATGAGAAAGTCTCGAGGTTGATCAGGTTGAAGCAATCTGCGCCCCCCTTCATGGGGCAATGAACTTGGAAGGTTGGCAGGACTTAGCATGTTATGTGAAATGCTTCCACCTCCAAGCATACTGCCATAAAATGGGTACATTCGTGGAATAATGCTGAAATTATTCATGGTGTTAATACCGTTCAGTGTGTTAAGACCATTGCAGCCAATGCTATAGGGTGGTAACAAGAACTTTGAAAAAGAATGGTAAGAAGACAAAAAGGGTGGGGGCAAATGACTGGTTGGGGGGCCATAGTTGGGGAATGCTGCTAGTCCTTCAGAGTAGTATGGCCGATTTAGGAAGGGATAGAATTCTCTGTGATCTTGTGGTGGATGATGTGGTGACACTGCAGATCTAGGGCTACCATGAGGGGATGAGCTTTTAAAACTTTGGTCGGGACTGCTACTTGCTGAAGGACTTGGTGGTGAGGATGGCTGAACTGGTGAATGCAATACATAGTTTGGTCTCTCCAGTCCATACCCCACAGGAGCCTTTAAATAGTCTTCATGAAGGTTAGAGCGGAATGGATAGACAATCCTTGGAATAAAAGACCTTTCAGTGTTTGAGCTTTTAAGGGAATCTGCAGTTTCTTTTTCAGAGGAGACACTAGTCACTTTAATGTCTTTGGGAGTAGTTGGACGGGTGTCCTTTAGGATTTCTTTTACACTGTGCTCTTTCTTGGGTGTTTTTTTTTGCTGGGTCACCTCTTTTCTTGAAATCTCCTCTTCTGTGTTTGTGAGACTTTGTTCTGAAATAAAGGAAATAAAGATGTTAAAAACAAGGTAATATATATAAGGAGCATTCACCTGAATAATCCAATAATGGCAAAAGTTTTTTTAAGCATGGACAAAAGAAAAAAAAAAACACATTTTATTATACACAACTGGAGTTCCCACCAATTAAGCAGAGTATGCTGCAATCCCTAGTGTGAATAATTTAAATTCGGCGTTAGCAGCAGGACTGTGTACACTAGGATAGTGGGGAAGACACTTCTCTGGCACTGTCAACACACTCCTGCTGACACAAGCTAAGTGTTGATTTAAGGGATTAATTGAACTCAAAAGAGGCAGACCCAGACAACTGGTTAAAAATAAATAGTGCTTATCAGTCTGATCTGTCTTTCACTGGGCATGACAGAGAGGAAGTTCAATTGTGTTCCTTTAAAAGCAACATAAAAAAATAAATACATGAACAGTAACTGATGTAAAGAGCTGTGTTTGCAGAGTAAAAGATGCAATCAGCTTTACCCTAAGAAAGGAAGTGAAGAAAAAAAATTCTAAAGAAATTGTTTCAAATAGTTTGCTTGAGAATACAAAACACAATGGTTTATGTGGTGTCTGTAAACGTGTGAAAATAAAGTAATCATTTAAGTATCAACCTTGCTATATCCAAGTCAAATAATAAAAAAAAAATAAAAATCTGTTTGACTGTAATCAGCTGACTGGTCAATTGTGCATTATTAGGCAAGTAAAACATTTATATCATAAATGGTACACGAAGTATAGACTGTGTATGGTTAAAATATTCAGGCCAACTGTAATAGGCTAGGGAATTTATGGAGAATTTTGCAGGATAAAAAGAACCACGTCATCCATTTACCTGCTGCCAGAAACTTTTGTTGTTGCGTCCATTTAATGACAGTTTTTATTTATAGATCATACAGACAGTGCTAGTTACATTCCAAACATTCCCATGCTATTTACAATTTTACTTACGGAGATTCATCAGCTCCCCAGAATAAGGATAATTAAGTCTATCTGCAAATTGTCGGCAGTACCACACAAGCAGTTCTTGGTTAGCTGGGATGGCCTTGATAGTATAGAAATAAATATTCATGCCGTTTTGGCAAGCTGCTAAATTCTGTTCTGGAATGGAAAATGCTGGATTTACATAACGCATCCAGTTGCTTTTCTCTTCATTATACCCATCAATATAGTGGTTAAATTCCCCATCTGAAAATATCTGCAAGTAAAAAAAAAAAAAAAACAAACAAACATTCTCATTAACAAACTGCACTATACTTAGCCATGACTGGTTCTGTATTTGTAGTGAAATGCCTAACATACAGGCACAGAAATATTTAAGGAATTGTGAAAGTCACCAAGTGAGATAAGTATGGAGAAAAAAAAAAAAAAAAAAAAAAAAAAAAAAAAAAAGCACGCCAGGATAGGCTGTAATAGTATCACAATTATGTTGTGCTATAAAAAAATTCCCTCCTTCCTTTAATAGCCATGATGATATAACCATGTCAATTTCATCTGTTATGATACATACCTATTAAAAGGCACTGAGTCAGTTCAGACTCATTAAGAGTACGTCAAACTAAACAGGCTTTTGCAGTTGAAGTTTCCCTGATCGTCCCAATTTTCCACCCCCCTCCTTCCCTAACAGGACTAAAGTATCACTTAATCATATAAATACTAGGAATGCAACTGCTTGTCAGAACACTGGGTGGAGCAAAGGTGAACTTCACCTGCCATGACAATGAGCAGACCTGGAACATGGCCAGCGCTGTCATTCAAGCTTAGCCAAGACACTCACTTTTCCTCTTGCGAGACAAGAACAGTCTTGTGTTATTGTGTCTTACGCATGTACAAAAAAACAAAAATCCCTCGCCTTTGCAATCCGTGGGTTAAAAATAAAAACACAATGAGAAGACAGCGTACAATTAGAGTAAAAATGCCACGAGACAAAACTTTTTATGGTTATTTTATCATGTTGTTGTCTGCTCAAGAAAGTGAGACTACAGGAAAGACTGATGATCCCTGCTATACAAACATCCAGCCTCACATCAAGTCTACAGAAGGTGTCCAGTCTAAATTGTCTGAAGGATTCAGATTCCTGTCTCTTTGTTTGAATCAAATAGGTATTTGAATTATATGTTAGCATTTATAGGTTAACATGTAGGTAGGAATTAATTGAACAGTAGTGATGAATTACAAAAAAAGAAAAAAAAATTATGTAGAAAAATGAAGAAACAAGAGGCTAGAAAAAGCTGTTTGTAAAGTCTGAAGAACCCCATGAAGTTCACATCTTTGGTTAATAGACTACAATGGCTTATTTTTCTGTGGAAGCAAGGTTTAAATTGGTAGTATTAACGAAGGCAGCAGTGTAATGTAAAAAAAAAACAAAATTAAAAAACAAAAAAAAAAAAAAAAAAACTTACAGCAAAAGAAACTGCCTAAAACCAAGCTATTTCCATGTATGAGTGAGAATTGTGAAGGTGCTGACTCACAGTACACTTACAAGAAATAGTGTCACTATAGGGGTTTGCTCAACCCCAAACATCCTCTCTCTTTCTATATAAGAGATAAAAAGGTACCAATTCTTTTCTAGCCAACACTTCTATCAAAGCCAGCAGGATGTGGATTGTATCAGATGGGAAGTAATTTGCTATCATTTCCTTCAGTGGGTTTACAAGCATTACAAGAGAAGGCTTGTGAGCAATGCGGAAAAGAAAAAAAGGAGAGAGAAATACAGGGATTGGGTAATTGTAACCGTTATAGTGGTAAACTGTTCCTGCAATTGATACAGCAAAAATTCAATGAGCTGTCATAGACTGCTGTACAAAAATCAAACATGTTCACTTTACACCAAACTAAAACCAAGTATCCAGTAACTTACCCTCCAAAAGTATTTCCTAGTGGAATCCATAGGAACAGTGTCTTGGTTGTAGACCTCTCCAACCAATGGTCCAAATCGTGTTCCTTTAGGAATATATTCCTTACTTAGAACACCAATCACCTGCCAAAATAAAAGGGAAAACATCAGCATTTCCAGCATAAATACTACAATCCAGAGATTTGATCAGATTTAAATTTTATACATTCACCAACATGAACACATATTGTTAAATATTTATCTTTACATTTACATTTGTGCCAACATAATTCCTTATACATTTGGGATTTGTAGTAAGAGACAAAACACTTTGACAATGTTTGTTACTACCATTTGTGCCAATAGAGGGCAGTACAGATAACAAAAATAATTATAGTATACACATACTTAAAAAGTAAGAGACAAGACCATGATGTTTAATAGCAGGTTGGGACGATTCAGATATGACTTCTACTTTTAAACTCATGATGTTATCAAGGAAACATCAATGGAAAAAATCACCAGTTAGGATGCTTGCTGCAAACAAACAAAAATTGGAATAAGATCTCTCCCCTGCCATAGACATATTACAATTGGGCTGATTAATATAAAAAAGGTGCACGAACATACACATTTCCACAGACTGAAAACTTGATATTTTTGACATGCACACAAATAGACCTTGCATGTGTATGACTCTCTAAAGGACATTCAATTGTAAGTACTGTCAAAGCAGAGGACTGATACAAATAGTTCAGCAACTTTGTAGCATTTTGTGCCGGTTTAAAAAAATGACAAAGTTCGCTTTCAATAATGAAAGATGCAGAATGTATGGCAAAGAAATAGAAGGAGCAAAGAACAGTAAAAAAGGTTATGTGATGAAAGTTCTTGGTAAAACCATCCAAATCGCTCTAATAAAAGCAGATGTTCTTGTCTAGCCATTTCTCATCTGCTACTTTTAATTCTACAGCAGTGGGGTTTCAAATTTCCCCACACAAAAACTTTCATGTAAAGCAATTTACGTACTTATGTTCTTATTAGTGAACTGCGATTGGAAGAAGTTCTTGAAAACCCCCTTACTTGAAAGAGTCAAGTGAGAAACATCTGGCACTTCAGTTTTAGTGACACAGCATTGCTGAAATGACTAGGACTGAGACATCGGTTTACTAGTATGAAACCAAACTCTTATTTTCAAGGTGACATACTGAACAAAATGTTTTAATATACAGCAAATTTAAAACTAAAAAAATATGCTGCAGCAAAAAGTCTTCCTTGCTGCCCAGGATTTTGGGAAACCCGAAGCATTCTGGCTCATCTACCTACACTATTTTAAGTGCTTAGAAATCCATTACAGCGCTGCTAATCTAAACTAGGATGGAAATGCCACCGGAACAGGCACAGAGGTCCTAATGATTCATTGCTGGGGCAAGGCCTTTTCTATAAACACTTCACAAAGAGAGGCAGAGGGCTTTTAGCAACCCCATAGTTAATCTTTTTCAACCTAACTTACTCAATTACTTTACAAGCACCAATGACCTTCTTTTCAATTAAAAAAATTCATCTTTGTCATTTTTCTAGACTCTAATGTGCTACTTAACCGGTGGCATAACAGACAGAAAACAGCAACCCATCTTCAAAAAACAAACCTCAAAAAAAAAAAAAAAAAGAAAATGAAATACAAGTTAGCCCACGGGCAACCATCATGACCTTTTTTTTCTATTCTAAATCAGCCAACCAAATATATGAATTATCTAAGGATTTTGTAACCAATGCAGCCTTAAAGGATAGATAGACTAAAAAAACTATAGTCATAAAAAAATCCCACTATAACAAAAGGACCATTTTATTCTTTCTAGGAAAGAGTGAATATTTTGTGCATTATTCTAGGCACTGGTGGGACCTTATTATACTGACCACAGATAATAGCCTATCACGCCATCCCAATACAATCAATAAGCCTCTGAAGGTTCTACGGTCTGAGGGTCACTTAGTAAACCTTTCTTTGCTTTATTTATGGCTGTCTATTTGAGAAATACTGAGGACTCCAGCTCTAAAGCCACCATACAACATCAGCACTACAATACTCTGAATGCTATCTGTGCTTTAAATAGTAGAATCCCCTACACGTACTATAATGAGACAGGTTGGAAGGTTTATTGCTGAGCATCAACATACTACAATGAAATGAGATTGCTGACAAAAATTCTTTGAACAAAAAAAAAATACATTCTTAAATGTTTTGGAGGGAGTAGGTAGGAAAGATTCCATGTGACTATATTTATAACCTGAATGACATATCTATAAGATATGTTACAATACAGGGAAGACATTTATGAAGCTGTTCTGCTGGAAAGCTGTGGAATGCAGTAGCACAAAGGAAGGTCTGGGAGATTACAACCCAGCTGATCACCTCCACAGTAGTACACCTAGCTATAATTGCCATATAAAAAAGTAAACAGCCCCCTTGCTCATCCTGGCTCACTTCACAACCCTTATAAAAACAAAAATGAAAAGAATGCATCTACTCACTAATGGACTGTCCCTTAGACTGCTAGACAAATGGCTCACTTTAGATAAAGAAGCTCAGAACCTTTAGTGAAAGGCAGATATATACTGTCTTATATATACTCCATTTTTATCTGTTTAATCACTACTAGTGAAGGTAGAAAGTTAGAATTGCAATATAGTTCTCAATATAAAAGATTCGAAATATCACAAACACTAAAAAGCCCCTACAAAATATGTGGTTGTACATCCAGCAATCCCAGACATTCCGGCCATCATACTACTGACCATTCCAATCTTACTAACCTCTTTGCTTCCGGGGGCTCGTTTGAAAGTCAAGTTCCTAGGCAGTGAAGCTTGTGCTTGCACAGTGCTGCCTTCCTCTGAGTTGCTATCACAGGGGTGATCATTCACAATATAAGTACACTTTGCCTCGAACTCTGCCTCAGGCCAGTGCGTCATATCAACTCCTTCCATGTCCATTTTCATGGTTTGTTATGCCCCCACGGGTCGGGGAGATTCAAAACTTGATATATCGCTGTGTCCTGTAGTAGCCTGGAATACAAAGAAAATGGAGTTTAAATTTGTCCGAGAAAATAAACACACACCTGCATAAAGCATCAGCTTGAAGCTGCAATTGCCTAACTCACACTTTGCATAACATTTATAAGGATAAATAGTTTCATCGTAATTGCCTGGGAAGTTCCGGGGAGGCTGGAAAAATACCTGCTCCTGGATAAGTTTCTTTTTTATTATAAATCGAGGACAAGAAGAATTAATATTGTGCCTATAGTAATATGAGAATTGTATAAATGAAGGTTGTGATGATGGCATGCCATGGACAGCAGTGCCTACCTGTTGTATGGAGCAGGGTCACTGACCCGTTGTGTGTATGCATGCCCTGACAATTGACGGATTATCGCCTCCCCCTGGAAGCGCTGCCTTGGAAAGTGTCACAAACAAGGAAAGGAAGAGGAATGAAGCTAAAAATGGAACTTGCATGCTTCAAGGAGCGGAACTCTGCCTGACTCTTCCGAATGGGGAAGCCTGAACTTTCCCACCGGCTTCCAGCTCACAAACAACTTTCAAAACAACATATCCCCTCTATGACGTCGGCTTTTTCATCCTGTCCAAGTTAAAGAAAATAAAAAAAAGTCCACATCCTGCCAAGCATCCCTTGAAGCAACAAAATCTCCTACACTGTTCCTGGAAGGGGGGTCATTAACTCCTTCAGTGTCAGATCTTATTCACCGGGGATACGCTCCAACTCAACGGAATGGGAGCCTTTCCTTATAACATCCTAACGAAGCCGGGTCTATTGACGCTACATGATAAAAAGTGAATATCAGATCTGCCGTATAAAAAGGTAAAACTAAATACATTATATAAAATATATGAGTTGAGTTAGAAAGTAATTTCGGTAGACTAGTAGAAGCAGAGGAAACTTTTGTCAAGCAGTGGATGATCAGCATTGGTAGCGATCAGATGGGAAGCTTGCATTATAGTAGCTCCGGTTAGGCAATGCAGATTTGCAGTTGGGAGGTGCGGGGCCCTCGGTGAATATTGTCGGTTCCCGTGCACTTACCCCGGCAGAGCATTGAAGGATCCTAGGAGCGGAGAGCCATCGGTGGGGTGAGAGAGCGGCGAGTCCCGGGCTGACCTGTGCTCATACTGACAGACAGGTGCTGCTCTGCACTGTGACAAGCTCCGACTGTCTGCTAGCACGGCTTACTCCTCACAATGGGCCGACCCACACAGGGCGGGGCCACCCGGCTTACCTGGGATTCTCCTCACAGCACACCGACCTCCGCTACACCCCCCTCCTCCCCCCGTGCAACAAGTACAGGGCACAAACAATGCGCTCACCCGGCTCCTCTCACACACTGCTTTGTCATGTAGATGGCTCCCCGGCTCTTCATTTAAGTAACGTACACTGAAAGTAAAACATAGGTGAGTATGCGAGGGGCGGTGCGGCTTTTCTTATGCCGTGTGAATGGATGGCCGGGGGCCACAGCCCGGGGCGCGAGCCGCCTGATGTCACGTGACGAGCGGGGTGTAATGACCAGTGTGAGGAGCCCGCTCGGTACATGGCGGCTCTCCTTCATACAGAAAGTCATGACTGTGCTTTTTTTTTTTTTATTACGTGTCCCCAGGAAACCTCAGCAAGCTTTATCAGCACCTCACAGGCCGCCTCATGCTGCAAGTTATGACTGAAACACCGGGCACACATTCCCGCACATTCCTCTCAGGTCCGGTCCAATGGGTCTAGTGAGAGAATTTATTACAGTGGGGGAAACTTCTCTTCATTTCCTGGGTCAGAAATAATTCTCCCCCCAGCTCTCCTCCTATGTGTCCAATAGGGGATTAATCAGCCCCAAAGCAATACACAAAGTGAGGTGTTTGTCTGAAATAGTCATCTGTCCATTACTCTTTATATGTTATATATACTTTTATATATATTTATATGCCAATATCATTACAGTGCATTTGTTTTTCTCATCAAGATAAATGGATTGAGTGTTTTTTCTCCCCTTTCCATAGCAGAATGTTTGCAGAGCTGGGTGCTAAGGAGCTGTAAAAATAAAAGAAGACTCCTGAAGACAATGGCTTTGCTTATCTGGGGCTCTATCACAGCAGCTTTTGTTTCCTGATGGCACTTTATTAAACAAGGAGTACATGGTCAATGGGTATCTGCCAGTCCCTGGATGCTGACCCTGTGCTGACTTCCTCTGGAAATGGAAGGGGTAAAGAGAAAGGGCACACGGCTGTTTTTAAACTTCTCAAGCAACTCTTCTTGAAGAAAGACATTGTTCTTAGAAGAGATAATCCCACAATGGAGAGTCCATTAAAGGTATTAGGAGGTTGGCAGCAGCCGTGATCTGCAAGAAAGGCCCCGTCCTGACAAAAGACAATTAATGCTGATAAATCTGCACTACTTGTTGCTGGTCTAATTCCTGATAATTGTGTGCTGCTTGCCTCCTGCCACACAGGGATGATGCGTGTTTCCTATAATCTCTCCGAGTACCTGACCTACTTCCTGGCATGGTCTTTTCAGGACCAGTCTCCAACCCCATCTGGACCTTTGCCTGAAGCTGCTCTGCCTCCAGCCACCCCCTCCCATCACACTCCACCACCCCATAGGAAACATAGCGAGGTGAGAGCCATGCCCGGGACAGATCAATACTCTGCATGCCCAGACAGTACTGTACACTAATCTGCCATAACAGCTAATCATGCTCAATTTGGCTCACCAGTGATTAAACTGTACTTTTCATTAAGCTCACAGAACAAGACAGATGCACGCTGGCTAGCTACCGAATCGTATCGGTTAACCCCTTTGAAAGCATCTGCTAAATGTGCATGTTAAAGAGTATGACCTGGAATCACAACACAGAATGGCCAGGTATAGGAGGGCTTCATTATCATGGAGATTTCTTTGCCTTTTGTATAACCAAACAGCAGCTGAATTCATACAGGTAATGTAAATACGAACACTACAATAAAGACAATGGGGACATCTTACCCATTTTTTGGACCAGTCTAGTGAGCGTAAACCCTTAAAGAAGATGGCCAATACAAACAAACATAAAACAAGATTCAAAGTAGCATCTTTCTGCAATGCTTCCTCACTGTACATCACATCGCTATCCATCACAGGGTATTGTCAGACTGTTAACAGTATATCCCAGATAACTCACTTTTTGTGATAATGCAGAAGCAAGCAGCACCCAGCAGAAGCTTAACTGATAAAAGGGTGTCAGATTGGAACCATTTGTCAAGTAGAAGGGTCCATGATGAAACAGAGGGGGCCAAGGAAGTAGATTTATCTAGTACAGTACATTAGCTAGAATAAATAACATGGTGAAAAGTAAACACAGCTACTCAGAACTATCTTCAGTACACAAAGAAAATCAGCAGGACATTCACACCCATCACCATTATAGTAGCAAATTACTTCGAACTAGTTTAGTTTAATTATTGTAGTATGCTAAATTCTAACTAGTCATAATCTCATCAGAGTTAACATTACCTGCAGAGATCATCACAAAACATGGTCAACTAATCAATCCACATATGACTAAAAGTATTAAAAAAAGGTATGATTGGAAATAAATGATAAAAACTTGTTCTATGCAAGTTCCCAAAAAAAAACTAAAATGAATCTGTAATATAAAACTTCTCTAAAACAAAGCAGCAGCCATAAAAGTGGAAATAAATATTAAAATGATCCAAGTGTAAAATAAATAAATGGTTAAATACCTTGGGAGATTTCCATGCAGCAGGTATTCAGTTTGGGATAAGTGTATTCCAGTTTTAGTCCATGTGTAACATCTGTGACTAGGCTGCACACACTCGCTGTCTGCTGTACAACTCTCACTGGCTCTTTAAATCTAGCCTTCTCTCAGACTGCTTCAAGGATTTTAAAGTTTTCCCCTTACTGCAAGCTTCCCCCTCCCATTGCTTCAGCTCCACCCCCATTTAGTAATTAGGCTTAACAAGAGCAATTAACAAAACAAACTCTTTTTGGGCCAGGCTGATAATTCCGACTGCCAAATTGTTTTAAGATGTTCATGACAGTTTGCTTTGGCTGAGTGAAATCTGAAAGAAAAGGAGGAAAG
>NC_092861.1:78547358-78562062 GCF_032062135.1 Pyxicephalus adspersus | reverse complement strand
ATGGCTAGTGTACACATACAATCTCTACTCACCCTTGCTTGATAAACATGAACTCTGGACCACAAAGGTGCAGCTAGACTCTTTTTTTTTTTCTGAAGACCACAAAAACCAAAAAGACTTTATGTGCAGTAAACTCTTTAGGAGAAACTAGAACCCAATTACTAATAAAACTAATTTGACCAACTTGATTTTTTTTTTAGTGGGCTGAAGCTGGCTCTGGAACAGCATACCTTTGTCAGGATATATTTATATAAAGAAGATTGTTTTAAAAATTGCTCTAATCTGTGCAATATTTAAAAAATATATATAATTTGCTGTGGTTTGGTGATAACTGATATGATTTGCCTTTCAGAAGCTGGACATATATGGAACGATCTCTGCAAGCATGCTGGAAAGCAAACCGAAGGACCCTGAAGAATTACGCTACATGTGAATGTAAATAATAGGTATTGTATTTTTTTTTTTATTTCTACACTATTTAGTAATTTTTTAATGTTAAAACTGATGTGGTCGTGTTTTAAACCTGTCATAAGCACAGATTTTAAATCATTCAGAAATGAACAGTAAAAACCAGGTATGATGTTCCCTTCACTGAGTTTGCACTTCAGCTTTCCAGTGCATGAGGAATTATTTCCTGTTACTGCTTATTGGGCAGTACTAGGTTATTTCCATTCTTTTCTGGTTTATGAGAAAAGCTGAATGGAAAATATGACAAAACGTTCATATCTGGAAGAGCCTCTTTTCACACCCTGCTGGCAATATTTGTATAATCCGCTTTATTGAAATATCAACTTTTGAATGCTTACCATAGACTGTACATTACATGTTCTTCCCTAGAACATTTGGCCAGTAGGCATCTGCTTTCCTCCATATGTGAAATGGTATGCCCCATTTATTACAAACACACACAAGTAAATCTGCTGCGAAATTTGTGATTGACTGACCAATCTGATCCATTTACCAATGTGGCAGGATCTCAAAATACAGCACACATGTACAAGCTTTGCCCTACCAATCATTGAGGGTGGGGATGAGGAAACAAATATGACCATTCTGAAAAAGCTGTAATTGATGGGCAGTTCCAGCCAGACTTTTACTTGATTGTTCATATACGCTATAAAACTTGTGTACTTTTCATCAATATTTACCATCACGTCTGATCACTCCATGTCCAATTGAGAACCAAGAAACAGTTGCTTAAGATTGCTCTGTTGTTTAAAGTATTGACACTTCTGGCCAATCCAATTATTTTATCAGATCAGTGATTGCATCAAAAGGTGAAAATTGACCTGTGTGTACTACATTTACCCTGCATTTTTATAATTGGCATGCCATGAAATTTTGAACTTGCTTCAGGCAGATAGATTTAGCCTTCATGCATGTGGGGGAAAAGTATTGAATCTTCATCCTAAATAAGCTTTCAAATTGACTAACGCACAAATCTTGAGCAAAAAAATGTATTCATCTGCCCTGTGGTTTAATTTACCACCATAGTATAATATAGAGGTTGTCACTTCACAGACTACTGGATATAAATAATCTCTCATTTGGCTGTATTGTCTGGACATGCCTCCTTTCTTATATTAGTCATGGCCTGCTAATAGTTTTCTCAAGTTTGATTCAGATTAATGATATTTTCATGCTTGGGTAAGAAATTTGTAGAAGAGGGCCTTTTGGGAAAAATTTGGAATCTGGCAACACAAAATTAATGGTATAGTAAAACATTTCTGGTTCCTAATATTTTCTGAAGACGAGTTTGCAATTATCTTTTTTTTAAATTGAAGCTAGAGTGGGTAGGATTTAAAATCTCACTTAACCGCTGTGTGCAAATAGTAATTTGACACTGAAATCTGAGTGTGTTAGAAATGCTGTCAAATAAAATGATCTTTGATAACGTCCTATTTCATATCATTAATAAAGAGTTCTGAAAAAGGATGGATTATCATTAGGAATAAGCCAGCGTCATGTCAATTTAAGAGCACACTCCCTGCACCCTCCACTAGCGTCCTTTATTAAAGAAACACCTCTATTAATCTTTTCAATTAAGTGCACACACCACAAGGCACAAGCCAAGGCTGCCCATATGTTGTGTCCAATCACCCAAATATTAAAGCCCTTATAATTGATTTATCTGAAGGACATTCAACAGATTCAAGGTGGCAGACAGACAGGAAATCCCAGCAGAAGATGACAGGGTGGTGGGAGCTCAAAGTGATTTTACCAGTTTGTTTTTCTTTTTCATTCTGGGTTCATTATCATAATCCAATTATGAATCACTAAATTATTTATCATCTGCCAAAACGCTTGCTCTATTAAAAAAAAGAACTATTGAGGCATAAAGATTAATAATACAACTTAAATCATGGTTAAAACGCTGGGTTCTGTCTCTAGTTCTTCATTGACATTTTCTATAGGTTTTAGTTCTCAGAGTGTCTGGATGTGTTTGTGTTTTTTTTTTTTAGGTATGGGATTGAGGAGGAGAGCAGGAAGACATCCCAAGATCTCCGAATAACCAGTAGCCATCATGCCAAAATAATCACCTACTATTTTCTTTCAAATCAGTTTTCCAATTCCCATGTTCGTGAGTATATATATATATATATATGAAATCACAAACATTAAAGAATAAATTCTTAAAACCTTTTTACCAGCATTACATCAGCTTAAAATATATTACAACAAGAAACTTGTCTCACATTTTTGTCTTACATTCAGAACAAGACGTGGTTAAAATTCACAGGATATATTTTATATTAGAAGGAGGCCGGTCAGTACAGCTTTTTGATGCTGCCTCTTGTGTGCTTAAGCAATGATCTAATATGCTGGGAACACACAAGATGACACAAAAGTGTTCTGGCTGGAAGGAAAGCCCCCTCAATCCCAGCTGCAGTTGGAGAGCACAGCTCACTAGAGTGCATTTTTCCAGCAGAAATATTTAGCTTGGCGAGCAGCCAGAGAATGCTGGAAGAATAGACTGAATTAGGGGATTTACCTTCCACGTGCTTGGCACGCGTCTTTGGAGACTCTTAGCAAGTCTCTCCACTCTAGCTCAGCTCTCTTAATATTCAACATGCTTTTAAAAAAGTTCTTAATCTTTTCTAAAGTGAACAGGACAAAGTGAACTATAACCACCGCAGTAACAAGAACCTAGCTAAATATATTCACATAAGTACATCATTACAGAAGGAGAAATTTTTGCCTGCTCTTTAGGTCTTTGTGCTTCTTTTAGTATTGTTTTATATTCCACTTGACACGATGACTATTGTATTTGCACATAGTGGAGTACTGAACTGGAACATAGGCATAAGGTATTTAAGGGCAATCAATAGGTGATACTTGTAATATTATAAAAAGCTACCAAATGCTAAATTTTTATGGATTTAGAGCAGTAAGGGTGAGTTCTGTTTCATATTGCCTTATGTTTGCACTGACATAGAAGAACTTAAAGGCTAATAAACAGATTGGTATAAAAGATACATGCTTAATTTAATAGTAAACCATAGGTAAACCAATTTCTACCCCCCTCCCCCTTTCCCCGTCTCAATATGTTACAATGTAGACATTAAATTATCTTTGTCCTTTTGTGTCTGTTATGATGAAGAAGTGGGGCTGTTTTTGATATTAAAAGTTTTCATAAACATTTGTTGTCACTGTAAGATGGATTTAAAAAGCCGCAGATATGTCTTTGTAGGAGAGAATTGTATACGAATAGTCACACATTGATTTGATGTGTATTGTACACAGTCAATAAATACAGTTAAATTAAGAGGTGAGATGTAAAGTAGATGTGAATGTATTTATTAGTCAATCAGTGCAATGTAATGAGTGATGCATGTTCACACCCCATTAAGACCCATGAAGACATTTACACCCCATTAACCAAGAGGGGAGGGATATTCTCACCTAGTCTGGCACTTCTGCTGACGTTTATTTTGCTGCTGTGAAAACACTAACACACTGCAACAGTCTTGTGCTTGTTTACATTGGAAAACATTTCCTCAAACCCTGGAAGCCCAAATCGAAATTGATGAGTGACCAATCAACTGCACATGTATCTCAAAGCATAAATCAAAAGTTCAATAGATAGCAGTAGCTCAAAATATCAAACTCTTTTTAGCATTTTAACAAATGGTCTAAAACTGTATTTTTCCTGAAGAATTTAGGGTTAATTCATTTTAGGCAAATTGTTCTTTCACCCTCTGCCTCTTTTTCTAACCTGACTGTTTTTAAATTCTGATCTGATTTTCTATCTAATAAAGTCTGAAGGGATAATGAAGGAAAATCAGAAACCAAACAATTGTTAGGCAAATTTAATTTTTAGGCTTTGGAAAAGCTATTAAAAAGGACAGATTATCTTACCATGAGTTCAGTGTTTTGGGACTTCTGAATGATACCATTCGGAAAATCACATAGCTCCCTCCAATGCAGAATTGACAGCTGATTTGCTCATGTGTACTGGGCTTTAGTCTGACCCTCATATTTAATCTTCAAATCCCTTGCTACAGCCAAATAACAAAGTTTTATGTGTTTAGAAGAAAATGAAAACTCTGATAGGCAACTCGCACAATGTTATGTAGAGCATGCAAACCCAGGGCTCCAGCACTGCAAAGCTCAGATGTCCAGAAAACCATTGTGCAGTCCAGGAAGCCTGTATATGACTCTTTATTTGTTTGTTTGGCAACTACACATCTTGGGATAACAAAAATTCATAAGGAACAACTGAGAATAAATTTCCAGTGCTAAGGTACACCCTAAAATCATGTCTATAAATCAGCCACTGAAGTATTTTTCCTGAGGGTGCTTGATTTGTGCCTTCAAATGTGCCTATTCTCCCAAGTCTGTGGGCGTCATTAGACTGCCCATATCTTTTCCTCAGTAAATATAAATATATATATTACACAGCTTGTACAATTTGCCATATTTCAACTTGTAGGTATATTCTAATGAAAATTTTTTCCATTTCAAGATAAAGGACTAGGGATTTGTTGTTGAGATAAGGAAAAAGGATAAAGGCTGCCTCTTGATCCCATGGGTGCAAATCTTAGAGGTGTCCATGTATGAGATCTAAAGTCCGCTTCTGCACCTCAATGGGTGTTGGAGAACTTCCCATAGACCAATTTTTTTGGATTTTTTGTACATTGCTGTAGTTGTCCCTACAAAATAGAGCTGGTTTTTAAAGTACTGTGACAACATGGTTGTTTGCTTTTGCAGGCATGGTTATGCACTAATTAGGAAAAAAATCTCTGTTCACACAGAGGATAGAACCTGCCTCTGACCATTCCTTATGATTTATGGCCAGTTTTACAATGGGCTGACTATTAGCCCTAGAAATGTACTGAAACTGACTACATGTCCTCGAAATGGATCACATTGGAATGTTTATCCCTGAATCATATAGATAATTAGACATCCACTCAGCTACACCTTAGCAATCTTTCATTTTTTAACGAAACTCCTCTATAGTGTTTTATGTAGACAAGGAATTTCTTCAATAATACAATAAATATAATACAGTATCTGTAAAAAAAAGCTTGCGGTTTCTACAGGAAAATGTATATTTTTACCTACAACTATAGGATCCCTACGAATATTAGACTAATAACTAGGGAAATTAGGGACATTTGAAAAGGACAGGACATTCGTTTTGCACACAGCTGCAGTGTTACATATGAATTTTTAACAAGTGTAACTGTATATATTTTATTCATTCTCCTGTCGCAATGTGTTCTTTCCCCTCTCAATCAACAGGACTATATAATTAGTATTACAATTAGCCAAAATACAGTTGCTGGGATACAGCAGATTTTGTACTGCCCCCCATGAATGGCATGAACGATGGGCATCCATATGGCTACACAAATAAATACTATCAAAACATAGACCCATACCCAGGAGAATGACATACTGGCTGCCAGGGGGTGGGCATCATAAGCTAAGCCTGTGAAACTAGCCTTATATGAAAATATTCTGGAGACCTCACACGTTGCAATGAGGAGGGCAGGATTCAGGCGTTATTTTTCAGTTAAATGCCAGTTTTTTATTTCTGTTGTTTATTAGGCATCACTACTCTTCAAGATGTATATATGTAATTTTAAAGCATGTGATAATAAATAAATATCCTTGTGCCCATATCATAAAGTGCAACTATCAAATAAAATACTTAAAGATTCATTAGTCTAAATATTTATTCATTACTGCCTATTGCTACATATGTATCCTAAATTCTTGGTTAAAAGAATAGTTTATAACCAATTAGCCTATATAATTATTATGAAGTAAATATTTCCCAACAGGGAAAATATATTATTTAACTAAAATTCATTCACAATCCTTAGCTATTTATACGAAAAAATATTAATGCTATAGATGAAATATTTTGTCATTTGAAAAAGAAGCAACATCTTCTCTGGCCTTTCTTCATTAAAATCTTATTTGCTTTGTAAGCTTCTTTTGATCGCTAAAGTTATATGAATCTCTCTCCATCTCCCTATCTTCTTGCGATGGTATCAGCGCATGGCTTGTGACTAGGCAGCATGATGAATTAAATGTATGACAGTTATGACAGGTGAGGAGTGCTTGGTTGGGGCTTACACAGCAGGGATAAGACAAAGCCCCCATTTAAGAACAAAACCCCCTACCCGATTGTGATGCCATTAATGACAAACCACAGAATCACTCTTTATTTGCCCTTCTAAATGAGGAGCAAGCTGATACCACAGACAAAGCATTGTTAGGATGGAGGCCGTTTTCAAAGCCGCACAAGCAACTAATTTAAAAGGGCTGCCTGCTTGCTCAGCTTTTGACGTAAGTGTGTCTCAGCATTATCAATGAAGGATCCTCCATAAAACGGTGCATTAAAATCTACCCACAAGTTTACAGCTGGCCTAAGTGGAATTATAGTATATAACCCTGAAAATCTATGTGCAGGGATCTGGCTAAGCCACAGGGAGAGACCAGACTAGCAAATCCAAAGAATTTTGGAAGTCAATCCATTAGGATTATTAGGAAGGCTCTTTGATTTTGGAAACTGAAATCTTAAATATAGAAAGCTTCAACAAGAATTTTCAAGATCACTTATGTTATTCTCTTATAACATGGTTTATTAACTCCTTACCATACTATTTAGAATATCCCTTATGTTCTCAGGAAAAAAAAGTTATACTGTTTTATCTTAATAATTTCTAGGTGTAAACACTAACAAAAGTTCAAATGATCTGTTTTGATACCGACCCTCTTAAATGTATAACATTTTGTAAGTTATGTATGCAGACAGATTTATCACTAAAAACAAGGATGTAATTTCTGTTCGAATATGCTTGAAAATGCCGGGCTAAATAGGAAACTATAGGAAGGTATTTAGTAAGATTTTTTTTTTAAAATGTGTAGGGATTCTGCCTAAATAATTCGTATAGGTATCACTTCAGTTCCACATCTACAGGTTAAGATGAATAATAGTTTATTACCAGTGCGATAGGATCACTGTATTGACTAATATTTGTTATAAATCTATTACAATAACCTTCAGGGTTCTGTTTAGAAGACTAGAAACTTGAAAACCACATTTGACAGAAATTCAAAATAAAATATTACATAACAAAAATAAATAAAATGTATATTGTTTTTCTATTTGTTAGTATTTCCAGAATATCCTTTAAACAAATAATGCAAAGGCGATAAATTCACTAACAACTTTGTTGTTCACTAAGTCTTTTTAAAATTATATGAATTTTTACTTCCCATGGGGAAGGGGATATTCTTGTCATTTCTAATTCCATGACCTGTCATAGGTGGAATCCAGGGGCTCTAGTTCAAGCCACTAACTCCCTTCCATCCCTTTTAATATGTTGTTGCTTCAATGGAATAGACCTGTTCATTTGCATTGGGTACACAGGCCTCCCTACTGCTAAACCACTGTGAGCTGTAGAGGCCTGCTTTTTGTCTGTCCACAACTTGGCACGCCAAGAAATCTAAATTTTGAGGACGAGTCAGGGAGGACATACAGGAAAACAGCTTTCAGTACCCTATCTGAGTGACAGAACACTTAACTTTCATCACCTGGGTCTGGCCATAGAAAGGAAACAGTTGTGGTTAATTATTGTCTCCTTACCGATCCCAGACAACTACTGTTTAATCATATGTCCAACTGATACTGGCTGGCAAAAAAACTATTTTTAGTGAGGACAGTGATTTTCCTCCTTTCATCTATGAGTAATGTACTTCCTCTTAGTCTCTGCCATACCACAAGCCAGTCTGCACCAGATGCTGGATATTAGGCAAAATTAGAGACCGGGCATCATACCCCATATGAAGTGCTTTGATGTTTGAACTTTACTCACTTGAAGCTATTTTTAATCAAAGATATCCTACGCTTCGTCTCTTGTCTTTTTCTGTTATCCTAATTACAATTTCAGTAAAGTTGCACTAATGCTTCCGGAACACAAAAAAAAAGGCAATATATATTAGTTGTGGAGACCCTGTGACCAATAGCTACTAAACTTGTTTTTCTGAGCTTTTAAAAACCAGATCACAGGAATAGTAAAATTATAACGGTTGTAGACATTTATGCTTTGCTCCATGCTGCATTTAAAATGTTAAAAATGTAACTTTTTTTCTGACAATCCTTGGTAACATCCCAGAGGAATGTTATTTGGTCCTGATAATAACTATCTTACATCGAACAGGTCATCACAGTGTAGATGTCTTTTCTTAGCATTCATTATTGCTGTGCATATATCATATATATTATATTGATGTTTATAACTGTATATAATGCATTGCCAATTGCCTGGAGTATGTATGACACTGCTATAGGTAATATGCAGCAATGTATTAAAACATTGCTGTAATTTCCACACTGCAACACGTTTGAAGTTGGGTGATTGTTGATTAATGTTCAATATTTGATGTGTTATGTGTGTTATTGTTTGCTGAATTCCAGCAGTTTTTCGAAAATCAGGCAAAAAATAATACAATTCAATTTGTAAAATTCTGATCTAAACTAGCTACCTATTACATTGTCACGTTTCTCATGATGACCTGGATCTGACCCTGTGCTGCAGTTTACAAAGTTGTGCGCATCGGTCAGCACCAGGAAGCACTTTTCTGAAACCTTGCCCTTTCAAAACAGCACAGGGAGAAGAAACAGTTCAGGCCGAATAGGAGCCATTCGTCCATATCTGCCACTCCTCAGGACATATCACTTCCATCCTTTTGTAAATCATCCATCTTCATTTGCGTTCTCTTGCTGTTATTTCCTCTGACTTTCCAAATGCAGACAGTGGTAGCTATTATCCCCATTTTCACCTTTCTATGCCTTGGCCTAAGCACATCAGAGTGCAGACACGAACATACATCATTGTCAGGAAGAATACTAGTGTTCACATAAGCATTTGGAATGTGGGGATTTGTGCCTGTAATTAA
Source organism: Pyxicephalus adspersus (assembly GCF_032062135.1). Taxonomy (NCBI): domain Eukaryota; kingdom Metazoa; phylum Chordata; class Amphibia; order Anura; family Pyxicephalidae; genus Pyxicephalus; species Pyxicephalus adspersus. The sequence continues at coordinate 78,552,642 of NC_092861.1, read as the reverse complement.
TTGTAGGATTTAACATTTAAGTTAAACTTTTTTAACAAGTAGGCAAGTTTTAGTTATTACCATTTCAGTCTTTTTCCATTGATTTAATGGTTTGATGGCGTGTAAAAAGCAGATTCTGCTGTCTTGTGTGTTGGAGTATGTGTGTTGGAAGGGTGATCTAAGGGAATTTAAAAAACATAAATCATAAATACTTTAGGCTTTCATGGGTACATGTTCATAATGTGGGATTTAAAAAAAAAACTATACTTTCTCGTTATAGGATATAGAAACAGATTTGCTTTAATGCCTGCTTTTCCTTTGCTTCTTTATCAATCTTTTTACCTGCCAGTTAGGCTTCGCACACACGTTGAGCATGACGGAAAATACGGGAATTCGGGAATGACCGTTATGTATGTCAAAGGAGGAGAGCACAGTGGGGAGCCATTCGCTTGTCCTTCACCCCTCTTCTTTATAGAACAGAAAGGAAGTGTGTCTACAGTATTCATTCGTTCATCTGTCACTGGAATCAATCACAAAAGATCGTTTCCAGCAACAGAAATTTGACATGTACATAGCCCTAAGAAAAAAACATTGTTTTAGCTCCAAACCACTCTGATCAGATCCTATTCATGACTGAGAATTTACTACCCCCACCTTTATCACATTGCTGGACCAATTATTGAGCACCTTCAGTGTCAAATAAGAGTTAGGGGAGTTAGCCACTTGCACCTCTGGGTGCAGCAATACAGGGGTTCTCGTTATACTGGCTGTCTGCCTAAAAGTGACATTTAGGTTTATAGATGTTCCACCATCTTAGCACTGCTTTTGCTGAATGTCAATTAACTTTCTGCTACTACACTCTTCTGTTACTTTTAAGCTAAAGTGCCATAATAGGTTTTGCAGTTTGTCGAAATGGTAGACATTTATTCTTACCAGAGACGATATGTTATGCCTAAATTGCCCAGTGACATTTTGCAGCCATAAATATAGCAAGCAGTGACTTAAAGAAAGCAAACAACATTTGATAAAATGCTACATTATGAAGCCTTATGTAAACAATCCCCTGGAGATTACCATATTGTTTCTAGTAGAGGACAAACATTCGTGAGATCCATAAGTCCGATGCAGAAAACAAGCTTTGGTAGTCTGTGGGGTGGAATCACGCACTGTACTGATCATCCTTGAGCAATTTCTCACACTTATAATACACTTATGCAAAACAGATGTGTTGCTTTAGGGACAAGAATCATCTTTTATTCTTGTACTGAGAAAGTCCTCTTTAATTAAAACAGGAAATACAAATCTCCTTGTCTAGTTCTAAAGCTATGGAGACATACATCACAAACAGCTGTCTGTAATTTTAGCTTTATTCAGCTAAACTGATAGCAGCCAAAATACATCTCTCCAGCACCTCTCAAAATGAAGGAAAACAGGTTAAATGTGCATCTGCATATATTAGAATCATGGTAAATACATGTTTTTCAATTGTTGCTTTGGCTGCAGGTAGTTAAGTGTTTAATGTGTATTATAAAGGAAAGCTGTTTTTGTAAAGTTTAGCTATGAGATTTAGTGACATTGCCTAACATGAGTCAGAGCCATTGAATTTTAACCAATACCTACTGCTTCAAGTTTAATATTCCTAGCTCCTACAACCCCCTTAACATACCTTGTTACCTTATGTACTATAAGTCCCCAATCCTGACTACCCCCAGCCATCAGCTAACAAACCTACCCCAAGATGTATAGCCCTTACAAAGTATGTAAGCTTATGCAAGTACTCTTCCCTTTAGGTCAAAGGAAGTGTACAAGCAATATCCATCTGCAACACCAGTTGTGCTAGGCAGTCAGAGAGCAGGTGTGTACGGTGCACATCTTGTTACCACAAGGGAGCTGTACATTTGACTTGTCTGGAGGACAAATTGGAGCTATTTAGCTGTACACTGTTTGGCTAGTTTGGCACAATGGGCTCCTAAGGAACAGGTGCCACGTCATTAATACAACCTATGCTACCTTTGTGTTCATTACAGAGAAGAGATACCCAGTTCTGCCCTCCTGTTTCTGAATTCTAAAGTCGTTATCATTCTCCCTGTTTAATATTTTTATTGGATAGATCGTACAAAGAATAGCATAGCATTAGATTGTTATTTATGGACAGTGTGAAATCCATGGAAGTAAAATATATTTTCTGGCATTCCTGAGCAGTATCTGCCTGTAATTGCTTCTTCCTGATGTATCTAAACCTGAATTGTTAGTTCTGTTAGAATTCTCGTGTAATATCTATATACAAACAAATAACATCCAGGACAACTGGAAACAGGAAGAAATATAGATTAATACTGATTTGTATGTCTTTAAATATTTTACTGTAGACAAAAACAGAATAAGCAGAACACAGAAAATTAAAATAACTAACATCTGTGGAGCAGTAAACTGTTCTATAAAGTATGCTGTGCCATTTGGGCAATCTGAATGATCATGCTTTTGCACAAATCTGTAACACAACAACCTCAGCTGGTTAGATTGAGCATGCAGGTTTAATCATCCTGTAAGGTCTATGGCAACCTTAAGGCTAAGTTCACTTGGGTGGTTGGGAACAGATTGGTTACCACTTCCTAACTGCAGGTAACTGTGGCTACTTGGCAGATGCTGCAAGCGGTGAGTTGCCTGTATCTGTCTATAGTGCCACCAATTCACCCATTCACTCCAACACTTGCTGTGAACATTAAAAATAATGTTTTATGATAACTGTTTGTGGTGAATACATGTACTTATTGTGTTTAGAGTGTAAATGCTTATATTTTGTTTCCATGATCCCTTAGCATTGTTATGCTTTGTGCTCAACCTCTGTAAATTCTGCTAGGCTGCTTGATACACATATATATGTAAAAAACATATCAATAGAAAAGTTTAAAAGACAAAGTATGTTCATATATTCATATTATGATCACACATATTAATCCTGTATGCTACAGAATATATTTATCATGGAAGTTACCCTTGAAGTCGAATAATGTATTTATGTGGCAATAATCTTACAAGATGGTGTTTTGTATTCTTTATCTATTTGCTGGTAAAATGTGATTTTCTTCAGTGATCTAATTTGATTTTAGTGAGATAAAGTAATCCTCAGGAGTATAGCAGATATGCAGATTGGTAACTAGTTAGATAAAGACCACTAACTGATTTTTACACCTGCCAAAGCTAGCTTAATAAATCCACTAATTGCTCCTTGGGAGCAGTCAATTAGTTCTAGTTAACCAGTTTTGAAAGTGGGAGGTCAAAGATGTATCACAAATCAGGGCCTTTTGTCCCTCTGCACATGTTGCATTTGCTGTAGGATGTGTGGACAAAAGCTTATGTAAAAATAAATCTTTTGGCATGTATTGACCAGCATGTACCCACACATCCTGTTTACCTATGTTTATTCATCAAAGCGCAAGTTTGTCCAGACAAAATCCAAATGTGTTTAGAATGACCATAAAAAGGTGTAAATTGTATATAATCACAACCTGATTATTTCCTTCACAGCCATAAAGTAAGAGCCCTGTAACATAGCATTCTAAATACTCAGCTATGAAGAATCTCTGCTATTGTCCCATGGTAAATTGTGGTCATTGGAAGCCCTTTAACTGCTCAGATCATAGAGACTAATATTAGTCAGAGTGGATTTTGCAATGCTGCAACTTTTCATGACTGTAGCAGGTTCCGTGCGGTGTTAGCTATTGCTAAATGTAATCCGAGGACATTGGTTTTGGATGCATTTTTATTCAGCTGTACTAAGAATTTTCTATTGTTCTTCGTGTCAGTAAAGACAAGCACAGCAATACAGTTTAAAGTTATGATGTGACTGTATTCATGCACTATGTATGTAAGGGGCAATCTCATATTCAAAAATGGCACTTTTTTTTATTCTCCAGGTTTGAAATCATCATATCAAATCTTTTATAAAAAAAAAAAAGGGAAGAGGTTTTGTTCCCTGGCAATCAGGATTTCAAAACTAATGGATGACCCTACTGTATTTAAATAAAATTGTTCTGTTCTTTTGAGTGGAGTAAGGTCACAAAACTAGACAGAAATGCGTGCAGCAGTGCATTGGAAAAATGCACCACAGCACCAAGTGTAAGTGGGAATATCAGGCATTGCTCTTTATGTTATATTGCTCGATTGACGCACACTATTGTGAAGATTGCCCTTATTTATTTTTTTAAAAAGCAGTACTTTTTTGGCCATACAACAGACCACCCTTTAATAGATGTGTTGTGCTTCTAAGGAAGTAAAAATTACAACGGATCAACTTGTCGGTTTATTACACATCTGCTGGAAATTTGCCCCACAGGTAGTTGACAGTGTTTACCACAGTTTTGTGCACATTCGCTGGATTGCATTGTAGTGACTAAAAGCTTAAAAACTGGCACTACATAAAGATTTCTATGCTTTAAAAAGTATACCTTGATGTGTGTAGACAGTAAACAGATAGGAGTTTGTGGGAAAAAAATGAAAAATCAGTTCTAGACAAGGTATACAATGAAATGGCCATTCATACCATGCAGTAAATGTGTCAGGTAAAACAGGAAAGTTGGAACACGTAAAGACCAGTCCGTTCAAAGGTTGCTCACGTGCCCATAAAGTAAACACTGGTGGAAGACTAGTTAATAAACACCAATGCACCCCCTCAATTACAGCAGTAAATAGTTGAATTGGTAAAATGACCATAGTTTTGCTGAGAACAACCTTATAAGCTGTTTAGCCAGCAAACTATTACATCACTAAGCAAACACAAAGGCTCAAGTAAAAGGACCCATGACCCTCTCAAATCATATAAACTGATCTCTACTTCAGACTTTACAACGGTCACAGTCTACACATTATTCAGTCACATAGGAGTGTTCTTAAAATTGATAGATTTCCCTTCGGAGTCAAACCAAAGTGGAGTTAATAATAAGAGATCTATATATGGGTCCAAAAAAAAGATATAATAAATTCCCATATTGTCTTACAAATCGCTAAGTCTAGAACTTTGTTTCCTTGAAAAGTAAAAAAAAAATAAAATACAGGACAATATTTTATTTTAATTAACAACAAAACTGCCCTGTTTATTGTTTTCAAAATAATTTATTCCGCATACACCGTTGTTGCAGAAAGCACAATTACCTCTGTCCGGGAGGGCTGTGGTAAGTTTACCTTGAATACTGGCTGGCTATGAATCATGAGAAGACATCAATATGTGGAGGAAAACATATTGACTTCTTTTGGGTATGGCACCTTAAATCAGACAAGAGAGAAACTTTTTTCCTCATGGCAGACT
>NC_092861.1:78483252-78546968 GCF_032062135.1 Pyxicephalus adspersus | reverse complement strand
AAACTTTAGGAGCATTGTTGTCTTGATGGGCATGATTTATGAAAGTTCTCCAAGGCTGGAGAGAATACACTTTCATCAGTGAAGCTGGGGGATCTAGCAAACCTGGAATAGATCTGGTCCAGGATTCAAAACATTTTCTAGCAAATGACTTTGAAGAAATCTATTCCAGGTTTGCTGGATTACCCAGCTTCACTGGTGAAAATGCATTCTCTCCAGCCTTGGAGAGCTTTCATAAATTGGGCACAAAGTGTATTTCCACACAGCCTTAGTAGTGATAAAATAAGTACAAAATGTACTTCTGCCTTTCGGCCACAATTGCTTTGGGCTAGTGCAGAGTTTACTGTTTTGCTGCTCCCTATTTCCTTACTGTTGCATGTGCTGAGCTGAAGCTGGAGTCTAGTCAGAGGTTAATGGTAGTCCTCCCAGTTCCATCCTCACCCAGGCATGTGCTGGGCACTTACATTGTTTTCTAAAGCCCCTTCTTGGAACACACTCCAGATTGTAAGATGGGGAGTTTGTAAACAGCCTGGGCAGGCCAGACACCGGTAAGTCATATTTTTTGATCAGTTACATTTTTTTAATATTAATTATAATAATCATGCTTCTTTCTGTAACATCATACCATCCAGTTTAATCATTGTAAACCTCTATATGCAACAAGTGTTTTCTGCCAAATTAAATTTCATTATGGTGATTGGGATTGCCTTGGACACTTGGAGAATTTTGGAAATCCAGGACCACATTACAGGTAATGATGGATAATTAATTTGAGTCCAGAAAATGGAGCTGGAAGCAAACTAAATTAAATTAGCAGAATGAAACCTGTTTGCATGCTTGGAAGATCACTGTATTCACAGAAGCAAAACATCAGAAAATCAGCTGTGCATGCATGGCCCTGTTTACAATTTTTTACTGTTGTGACATCTTTAGGCACACTTAAAGCAGAACTAAAGTTCCACTTTCAAAATATATGAACTTTTTTGGCAATAAAACATACTTACTTTGCCTGATTTCTCTCCTCAACTGTCAAAATTTGCTAAAACATGCATGTGCAGCTCAGTGTAGGAAGCCTTGATACCCAAAGCTTCCTGGCCTACCCTGTGGCTACTGTGACTGAATACGCTCCTGCACACCTGCATGGGAGTTACAACATCCCGGTCAAGATGGCATCTTTAATGTCTGGGGCCTTAAGAGTGTATTGAAGTCCCTGCCAGAGTACACAAGAGGGTTTACCTGACCACTTAGTTCTGTGGAAACTTGCAATTTATTGCAAAAATAGATATACATATTTAACCAATGGAAGAAATTGTGCAAGTGTTAAAAACCAAATGTTATAAGAAAGGAAAATTCTTCTTACTGAATTACCACTTGTTCTTGAGTGATAGTACAACAACATGCCATAAAGCAGTAAATGTACATAAGGCTTTACTAAAGTGAAGATTAACTCCAGACACAAGGAAGATTGTGACTGACAGGAAGGATGGGGATTGCAGGAAACACTTCATAGACATATTGTGTGAGATCAAAGAATCTAAAAATAAAAAAAGTCACATAAAAGATAGCTATATTTATTTTCTTAGTCCAACAGCCCTTAAGAGTTTTGCCAGTTTGAATATACAATGGCTCTAAAAAGTATTTCCAAAAACAAATTTTCTGAGAACTAATATGGTCTTATACCAAGTGTACCAGTGTAATCAAAGAGTCAACCTAAAAGGTTGAGTCTAAAGAATAAGTAATTGTATTGTTGCACAGGAACTATATCAAAGTGTATGTAAAGTCAAAATTCTTTGTTTTATTTTGGTTAGAATGATGAGGCACTAAATCCAACGTCTGTGCCCCCATTGGGTAGGTTCCTGGTGACCATTGACTCTGAGATAAAAAGTTAGTTGTAGGCAGATCGAAAGGTGAGTCTTTCAGTTGGGACAAATACATTTTATTGACAACTGACAAAGATGGGAATTCCCATCACTTTAAATAACTGGGTTAAGTGTGAAGGTTTCCATATCCATTTTTGTCACATGATTTGGTGGATATTTGGGTAAAGTGAGTAACACTCCAATGTCAATGGACACCTGTGAGGACCACAAGACAATAATTTTTTGGGTGAGTTGCACTAATAAAAACTACATTATAGGCTTTACACTGAGGTTGGTGTGTTGAATGCTTTGCTATTCGTTGCTAATCACATTTTTAACAACATCCTAAATTCCTGAAAACACTAATGGGTGTTTTTCTGTCATTTAGTATTGCTCAGGCATTACGTGTGTTTGTGCTAAATCATTCTGTACATGCAGCCTGTCACTTAAGACAAGAAGGAGGAATACTTAAGGCATGTGTTGAAGTGATCAGTGGATTTTTCAAATATAATAGTTTACACTCATGTCTCAAAAATTTGGGACCTCATAAAAGAGCATTACAGTATTCCTTTTACATATTTTAATTATTTTTTTAAATGGAAGCTGTCATTCCAAAGCATTCCACACCCTTTACCTACATTGAAGAAGACAATATACATTGCTACTCATTTAATTTAAATTACTGTTTATCTTTGCTAGGTTTAAATCAGTCAAATTATGCATTTTTAAACTAAAGCTAGTTTATGATTTAAAGGGTTTTTATTTGCTGTTGAGGAGATTGCCCCTAACTCTCTGTATGTTTGACAGCTGTCAGACAGAACAGGAAGTAAAAGACAATAACTTTAAATAGAGAACAGATAATAACAGAGTAGATTCGGGAAGGGATAGAATCTTTTCAATATTTACTTTCTATCTATTTAGGAGATTCTTCTCACTTCCTGTCTAGGGAAGATGTGAGAACAGGAAGTTAATAAAATACATGTCCTAAACTAGAAGCCACATGATGCTTGCTGTGCAACCATATGGGCTCTATAAGAACTGGCATGCCACATTACTTGAACCGTACTGCTAGAACTGCTGTACCATATTAGTTGTTCTGTACTGCCTTACCAGAACAATTGTTATACACTATATTTATATATATATTGTCGGTCACATTTTCTGAGTTGTTTATTTTGTTCCTGTGGATTTTGTTCATGATTTTCTTTGATTTTTGTAAAAGTAGCATAAAATATGAATACTTTTTTTTTTTTTAAAGAGGATATGCAATACAATGAATGGTCTGCCACTGCTGTACAAGAGACTGAAAGTTGTAACTGTACCACTTTTGATAACACAACATACTAAACACATAGTGTATTACTGTAAATCACCATGCATAGCAGTGTGCTTTACGGCAACAGTCGCCAACTGGTAGTCCGCAAGAAAATTTTGGCAGTCAGCGGCTCTGGCCAGTGCGCCCCCCAAGTGGGGTCCTTCTCCTGACCCTGCTTGGGGGTGCACCGGCCAAAGCTGCGGACCACCCAAATTTATTTAGACTGCAGTATGTCACATAATCACCCCATCCACTGTATTAATTGCAGTGTCCTTATGTTTGCAATTAATACTTATTATCAATAAATAATCGTAATCAATTATGAATATAATTTATTATTAATAATCAACTGTATTTTCCACATTTGGTTTTTTTTTCTATATAAGCGTTCTACATAATTCACATAGGTGCAGCAGAATATTTATATCAGATGATAATAAATGGCTAACCTAATACAGCAAGTAAAACCGTAAAGATGGCACAGTGTACATAAACGTTTGACAGAAACTAGAACATTTTAAGGAGTAAAACTATATATACACACTGTAGATAATTGTCATCCAATTCAAATGGTCATGATTGTTTTGGGTGAAAATATACAAAATCCATACATAGTAACCCCCAATTAGTTCAAATTAGAGATTATCTTTAGGGAATGCCAGCTATGGGTCTCCAGCCCTTAGTTAGCCTAAAGTTAGGCATGCATTAATGTTTAAATAATATATAGAATAGGCTATATAAAATATTACCTGAAGTTACAATGCAAAAAAATATTAAAATTAGGTATTTATTTTATTTTGCTTTTTGACATACACGCCTGTGTATCAGCACTGGTACTATAATTATCCTGCTCTTGTATTTCGTTTATATTATTTTTTAGTTACATATGGAGACCACCAAACGCAGACATAATCTCTTTGTGCAATTGAGCTTCCCAGGGGACTTTTATTTCAATAGGTTTTACAAGCAGTTCGTAACCTTTCCACCCCAGATGGCTTGTGTGTTATTTTTGATCCCCATTCACCTACTGATTTGACACAGAGGATATACAGCAGTCTTGTGTCAGGTAACTTGGTGCAAAGAGAGTAAAAAGATCCAATTTGATAATTGTTTATGGGTATATTTATAAAGCATGAATGTGACTTTCAATAGACATTTTACTGGTGGTGAATTATGTAATTTACACCACACAAACCTAGAACATTACCCAACACTATATGGTGAAAGTTGGATTCACTGCTTTATAGATGTTCTTCTATATGTATACCATTTTGAAAAAAAAGGAAATTCAGAGTAACATTTATATGATATTCTGCTTATACTAGAACAGCAACATTATGATAATAATTTACAATAGGGGAAGGACAGAGCTGTACACAGTTGCTTACAACTAGTGCCATCCAAGGCTAAATAAGTTATTTCCAGCTTATTGCAAATGGATTTAGCATTGGATTACCGTAACTTGCACTGAAAACTTACCTGACAGTGTTGCTATGAAAAAATCTTTCTGGTATAGTGTTTTTTTATATTAAAATAAGGTATTGTCCAGTAGGGTACATATGAACCACCTGGCTGACCTGGAAGGAGAAATATTTTATGATTGTCCTTGCTCCTCCATATATACTAAGAATGGTTATTATGTTGGCCCTATATAAATCCTGTTTATTATATTAATAATATTGGTTAGCATGGGTAGAAGAAAAGTACCCATGGTCATGCTGTCTGTAAGTAGACTTCTATCAGGTTTACAACAGACCTTGTATATATCAATGTAAGGTACACATCTGAATCCAAGTATGAGTATATTTTCTTTTAATTTTCCTACTTAAATTATGCAAATTCTGCCCTATAGAAAGGTCTTGTGGTATTCTTTGTTATATGTAACTTGTAATGATAACCTCAAGTGCCCCACACGTTCTTTAGTAAGCTGTCATTAGGATGTTTAACCAGCCCCATCATATTATGATTTTATTGTATAAGTAATAAACTCTGAGTTATCTTTCTTTTTATGAAAAAAATACATCTACAATTGGGAAGTTACTTAGTGTATACATTTTGCTTCCTAAGTCACAGTATTTCGAGGGAAGATAATGTTTTATCCAACTGTAATTGGCTTTCCGGTAACTTTATATATAGGGTATAGTAGATTGAAGGCATCTTTTATGCAACCCTCAGGCATATCTGTACATGTATTACAGAACAGACTGCCTACTACTAGCCTAATGAATGCAATGCACCTATTAACTACCCTTCCGTTTATGAATTTACACTTATTAAATTGTATTCCTTGTGAGTTTAAACTCGTCTTATAAATCATCATTGGTATTTGTCAGATCTTACTTGTATTTGTAACCTACCAATAATAGACAGCAGTGGTCTGTTGTAAAGGGAATATCTGCATTTTGGTGATCCTATTGGTTGCCTTGCTGGAAATTCCTAGGTTTGTCTAGGTTTCATTTTTCTTAACCTCTTTAGAACTGTTTAAGAAAAGCTATGCCAGTCATCTCAATCAGCTATCTTCTGAAACAGACACCTGTCCAGACAACAGTCACTTAAACAAGCAAAATAACAGCTGAGCAATTTAAGACAGTTGCCTTGTGCATTTCAAGACATCTCCCTGGCTCGTGCTCCCTACCCTTATTGTGAAAATAGCCTTTAGGAAACCGAATCCCTTGATGTGCCAGCATAAGGAATCAAAGATTGCAAGCCTCACTAGGACTTCTGATATTATATAAGCAGGAAGTTCAACAAACATCAATGAAAGCTTGCATCTATAGTACCTTTCAACATCCAACCACATCAGGAAGACCAAAATCTTTATGTTCTGCAAAGCAGAACATAACAGTAGCAAACTAATTGCAACTTGACACAGATGTTTTGTTTAATTACTAGTAAAATAGTTTGTTCCCATTGTGTGCAGTGGATTTAAAAATGTTTTCTCCATTAATTGACAAAAATTGCACTCTTCGTATCACTCAACTTAGGATATCCACTGACTTTATGTAAACACTTGCCAGAGTTTGCCAGACATATAAAGGCTAATCCCATATTTCCATATTGTAATTTGGTTGTGCCTAAGATATCAAAGTGGAAACAGACCCTTAAAAAATATAGACTGCTTCTTACCAATAAAATATTGCCATCCCAACCCCTTTTGCAGCATTATAGAAGTAGCAAATTTAACAACAACCACAATATTAATCTGCAACTTTACAGTAAAGACTGACATATGACCACACATAAAATCAAATATACAAAATAGAAAATGATAACAAATATAAAAAAATCAAACTATACGGAAGTGATGATCACTATGCAAACATCCTACAAAATACTTCTAAAGCATACTATTGGCATTACAGCTTTCCTTTGATACCTTTGTGAATAGAGATCTCCTAATGTCCTTCTTCTCTGCAAGTGGCTCAGCAAGGTTCCACACTTTTACAAACACTTGATGCTTTCCCTCTTCAATGCAGACAGAGAATTACTTGCACTGTCAACTCACTGCTTCTTCTGTCACCTTAAAATGTTGATCATGCTATCTTGGGTGTCAAAAATGTATATCAGGCAAGTCACATGACATGCTCGTTATGCATGTCTGTATGGTGTTGTGGTGGTCATGGCCAATGATTAAGACTGTAATGTACAGAGATGAAAAATGTTTAATCTGTGTTTGCTGCTGTCAAAGGGGAGGGTCAGGAATGTCATCACACTCTGGGGTAATCAGGATGCATTACCTGTTTCCACCTGCACTTCTGCCCTTTTGGACCTATAGGATGCTAATTTGTAATTAAAATACAGTACAGGGGTCACAGTAAACCATTTCTATTGTAAAGAAAGATTATACTCTAAACACCCCTGAGACCTTCTATATGTCACTGATAGAGATGATTTCTCCAACCGGCCTTAAATGTCAGACAGCGTTCTTTTATGATTTTCATTCCGTTCTCCTATTGCTACTCCTAATACAGCAACTCTGGACAAAACATGTATGTTTTGCTACTTTTTCAGAGCAAAAGTTTTTACATACCAGCATTTAATATGTCAAATAAAAAGTTATATGTTTTTACAGTACCAACATGCAGCATGAGTCTCACACGAAAATAAAATTACATTTATAAACATTTACTATTGGTATATTCTATAGAAACCATGGTATCTTTCCAGTTATTGCCATTCTTGGAATTAGCAGGACCTTTCTGAACATTTATGGAGCATATATTTTAAAGGGAATCTATTACCAAGAAATGAGTGCAGCATGGATGTGCAGAAGTTCCTATGTTAGAAAGAACCATTTTGTGCCAATTCTTGTGGTATCTGGGTTGTAATCCAAATTCAAATTCCTTTATTGGAATGGTCATTGTGATCTTATATCTACACTCAAGCAAAAAGCAACACCAGGAGTTCTTTATTTATTATATTATTTAATAAATATGCATGTCTTTCTATAGGTTTGAAAATTTAAATTATAATTAAGAAAGGATTCTCATCTCTGTAGCTCATTGATTGCTGTTTTACATCTCTGCAAAGATCTATTCCTAACTCAAATGTTTATTAAATACTTAGAACACTGTGGGATTATCAGAATGTTTACCATAAACATGAACCTATGACTTGGAATATGCTTGACAGTTTAATAGGAGACCTTAATGCCAATTTGTGCTATATTTGCCCAGGCAGTCCGAATAACTAGTAGTCAACTAGCATTACTGGATCTGAGAATTAAAATGTAATACACTGATTCTTACCAGTCCTTAGATTTGAGGTTGCATTAGGCTGCATACACACGTGCAATTATTGTCGTTGGAAGAGATCTTTCACAATCTTTTCCATCAACTAAGGACTGCACAATGCATGAATAAGTGCTGTACATAGAGCATCACGTTCTGCTCTATGGAAAGGGGAGAACAACGAAGCGGCACCCTGCTGCGTGCTCTCCCCCTTTGCTTCCATTAGGATCAATCGTCGTCCAAAGTCCGTGGATCCGCCAGGATGGTCGTTCAAACCATGGACGACCTAAAGCATACTATTGCTCACTATTGCATGTGCCAAATACAAATTCACACTCTACAAGTAGGAAGTAACTTCTCATGATAGCAGGGCAAAGTGCTTATTCCTTAGGCTGGGCACAGTACAGCCAAGGGAAGGAGGAGGCTGGCAGTTCCAGCCTCTAGCACATCTGGTTTTAGATGGTGTTAGATAGCACATTATTACTGAACAAATTATGCAAACTGCTATTAATTATCAATTTATCATTTTTAGGAAGAAATGGCACCAAGTTACAAACAAAATTCTGTTTTTCCTTTCTAAATGTTCTAAAGAAGTGATTGCAATTTTGGCTTCCGGTACATAAAAATGTGACTGCTTTCTTCATTGCTTTATCTTTTCATCTCAGATAATTAAGTCCAGGACCACGGCCTGAAATTGACCTGATTCTCTTCCAGTTACATGAAGTTAGTTTTTACTTGAGCCACTTTCCTGGAAGGGGGGAAATCCACTCAGCTAATAAAATTAATCACAAACAAAATGCAATTTCTTTCCATGATCCTTCAATTTTCCAGTATGTTAAAAAGTTTACAATGATGCAGCTTATGCTGAGTATTCGTTAGCAGATTTATTCGTTAAAACTAGCTACCAAGCAGGCTTATTTGGACCAGATTTGATAGTAGATGGTCAAATCTGGTTCTATTGTGTGATATTTCCCCTACCTTTTAGATTGTAAGCTCTTCTGGACAGGGTCCTCTCCTCCTGTGTTACTATCTGTAACTATCTGTAACAGTGCTGCATAATATGTTGGTGCTATATAAATACTGTCCAATAATATCAGTAATAATAATTTTCTCTTTTAGCAGTTGAGCTGCATATTCACATGCAGAAAGTGATGCACAGCGAATCGTTGGATAACCACATACTTTGGTAGTTGTAGTTACCATATGGTCATGTATACATTTCCAATAATGTATATAGAATAGTTGAGATGCCATCATTTTGTCATAAAAAAGTCCATCTGTAGCATTATGTGAAAAATTTTGAACAACGCATAACAAGCTCAGTACAGAATTACGTAAATTAAAAAACAAGGAGGCGTTACATAGCGTGCAGTCTTGAAAGTAAGTTCCTCTTTAGAAGGACCACATAATAGAACTACTTTCAGAAATATCTTGTGCTAAGCAAAAACTGTCTCATCATGTCTATGCATTTTTCCCATTTGGCATTTTTTTTTCTACAGAGCAATTCCTGTTAGGAAAAAGCAACATACACTGTCTGCTATACCATATGCTATTTTAAGTACAATGAATGAGATTTTTTTAATCTCTGTATTTCTAGAAATATGCATCATTTAGTGGTTCGGAAACTATACACCCAAACCAACATGTTGAAATCTTTAGCCAAAAGCACTATTTGTTACTGCATGATGGGAATTTGCATGGAAAAATAAAACATTTAAATATAATGACATTTGAATTTTCAGAAAAGGCTGCAAATAAAATAATTTAGGTGTCAACACATGCATTTGTTATAACGGAGAAAATGGGAAGTCAAATCAAAGGGGATGACCTTCAGGTTCCCTCTGGTCTTTCATTAAGTGTCCACAGAGGTGAAGCCTGGCCACAGACAGTCAATTGAGACCATGACATGATGAATTACAAGATGAATTAGGGATTGCTGTCACAAATTTATAACAACCAAGGTCTTTGCTGATTAAATCCTCAAGACCTGGAAGTAATTTCAGTGGCATTGCTGTTAATTTAGCCTGGGATCAGCAGCAGGACAAATGAAATAAGGGATAACACTTTTCCCTTCAAATTATCCCAGCTTTGTCAGTTGAAAGGAAAATAACAACATGAAGCAGGGTGAGATCTATAGGGTGATGGTGTTGTCAGGTTCACAAAAGATGCTTCACCCATTTGGTACACAAATAAATAATGCACAGTAATCTTCTATAGTGAATATAAGAAGGTAAATTTCACTGCAAGTTTGTGGTTCTTACATACATATTAATTATTAAATGTCTCTAGCAGGACAGACTCTTACGACTTGCAAAAATCAAGTTGTTTCTGACCTACTTTTGTGGGAGAAAGACATCGTTGATTGGAAACAAGTGAAAAAAGTGGATCATTTTTAACATTGTTAGTCAATAAGGCTTTCCAAAGACAGGTAGATATATTACTGAGCATGGGCGATATTAGCTGATCCTGGAGGGAATGCTCTAGCAGTGAAGCATGCTGTGGATAATAAAATACTTTTTATCATTCAAAGATAGGTCAGTCAAATAAATATTATGATACAATTCATATTAAAATCTCTAATATTATACTCTGTTATTGCCCACAGGAAAATCTGTTAAAAAAGATCCACATGTTGATACTCGGGTACTACTTACAGGCATAAAATTGCTACTGATGCTTGCAAATCATAGGCTGTCACCTCATGGCTATTTCTAAAAGATATATGAAGTTGCCTACTTAGGAGACAATAAAAAAGGTGATGTGATAACCATGTATATATCTTGATATGATATAAGTAGATTTTACATTTTATCCAATTAATATTGATTTTTATTGTCATAAATGTAGCCAGAGAAACCTGGTGGAAAAGATTATTGGAAACCTTCCGATTTGGGAGGGGGGTGATTTATTGCACATTTTGGACTTTTTAGGTAAAAAAATTAGAATGAACAATTCCCTGTCTTCTTATGCCAACTGTTTAGGAATATATTGCTCTTCCCAGAAGTAAGAATTAACTTTAGAAAAATTGTGATAAGAACTGTGGATGACTATTGTGCAGACATAAAAGGTGTTTACTGTACTTATATAATACATTGCAAATGCAAAGCAGCAAAGCCACAGGTTTTTATGATTTTTTTTTCTGAGATCTAGACATATGACTTCAAGACGCCGGTAAAAAAAAAGAGACAAAACCCATGCAAGATCGTCACTCTTGCATGATGCAATGCTATATTTTCCCAAGTTTTACTAACAGGAAATAGTATTTACTGAAATTGTGATTGCGAAACTTTAAGTACAGTGAACAAGGTGCCCTTGGCTGTATCAACATACACACAAATAATGTACTAGATATCCTAATTATTATTTAAAATAAATATTCATGTTGCAAAAATTATGGACCCTAAAAATTATTATTATTTAGGCAGGTTTAGCTTTCAAGGATTTTCTATGGAAACGATGGCGGTAATTGAGAAGCAGGAAGCTAGCGTTGGCATATTGGGTACAATAGTGATTGATATAGGTCTTCTAACCTGCTAAATGGTTGTTGTTACTAAAACCGACAGCTTAGGACTATTGCACATGGGCCAATTAATAATTAATAACCAATACCATTTGCCCAAAAACCTAAAGTCAATGTAAAGGCAGACCAACAATAAAGAACCATATTTTTAGCCATTGATTGGACATCAGACATCTTGGTAATTATTGGTTGAAAGTACTCAAGTGATGCTATGTGTGAACTGATTGAAGAGATCATAATGGGAGTCCCCATGGTCCCATGGTTCACCCCATTCCCACCATCAACAATTGGAAGGGCAAAATATTGTACACCAGTGTGTCATATTCTAGAACTACTCAAACAACACATAATTGGCAGCTGATATTCATTTCTTTAGTAGGACATCTATCAGTCACACAATTACTCCCTGCTTTGACTATTGTAATTCAATGTCTGTGAGTATACTCATTCACCTGTTGATGCAGAACACTGATGACAAATAAATGTCTTGATATACTTGAGTCTTGAATATAACATGTAACATGCTGAACATAAAACCTGGGTGCCATTTAGCTACAGCTGAACTTGTGTTGGGTCTAAAACTGCCCATACAGAAGAGCAGAAGAGGCCAACCAATGCATCTTCAACCTATATACTATATAATAACTGTTTTTTTTTTCAAATGAGGCAGACACCCAAAGAATACAATCAGACCACTATAAAAAATTCCTTTAAATGATAGAATAAGAAGGAGAATAAATGTTACAGAATGTGAGTTGCTGACCTGTGCTGGAGGTGTCCTAACAGTATCTAGTGGCTTCCCACCTCCAAGAGTAGTAGAAGTCAGGTTCTCCTAAACTTTACACTGGCATTCTGCACTAGCTTCTCAATCCCATGTTATTCAGGTGGATACCACAGAGTCAACCCTGGCTTCTGAACTGTAGTAGCAGTAGCTCATTGTACTCCTTGTAGCTATGTAGAATTAGAGGATAACGGAAAAGAAAATGTACACTTCCTGTAGTTTACTTAACTATGACTATTGGAATATCTGACTTTTGAACATTATGTATATGAGTGCAGTCACTAGCAGAGCTAATAGATTCAATTAAATTGATAAAATATGAGATGGAGAAGATACTTAAGCTACACGTGCTTATGGTTCATACGATTATGGGTGTCCTGGTCTCTTGAATAGTTCCCCTTTTAAATGTAAGCCTGGCCAATATGCAACAGTTGTGTGTGATTGTCAGGGGTCCAGCACCAGCTTTATCTTGACCAATAGTACCTATTCCACTTTTTCTTCCGAGATGGTTAGAGGGAGTATTTACACATTGGAAGGTATTCCATTTGGCTGAGGGACTAGTCAGATTTATAGACAAATATTACCTACAGACACAAAATGAAAATTATCAATTAAAAAATTAACACTTAGAGCTGTGACCAATTGTACATATTTGCACAATGTTACATTATTGTAATGAACTGGCTCTCTTAGCTTCAACAGGAAATCTAATTACCAATAAGTAAAGGGAAAAGAATGTTAGACTGTTTATTTTCTAAATTACTTCTGCAACAGTCATCTCAGATTATTTATAGAGAAATATTATATCAAGACATATCTTTTAAGATTATGTACACAAAAATATTCTTCCACTGTCAATCCCATCAGGATTAATAATGCAAAAATAAATATTTTTCCACATTCATCTCTTTAAATTATTTATGCAAAAATGAACAAATCTCCTTTCCAGTAAAAGTGATGATTCCAGGAGGGATTTGATAGAGATTGAGTTTTTTTTAGACCTATCTACATATTATATATTTTTAATAAAGTGTTTCGTAACCCTAATTAGCAATATAAGAATCCCATCTAACATTATAATCACTACTTCAGTCAAATCAAGCAATATCCAAAAGTCAAATACCCAGTTTTCAAGCTGCATAAGCCAAGATGATTCCCATCGGTAATGACATACAACACATATTGTTTCATCCAGACAAAAGAGTGAAATATTTATAGCCATTGAAATTTCAATGTGTTGCTATAGACAATCAAACTTATATTTTTTTTTCAGTGGATGTCATTACTCTTACATTTTACTATTAAACCTAATAGCACAAATAAATTACAATTTATTGCACTTTAGGTGAGAATAATATATTTTGTGTTTAGTTCCAAGACCCCGCCTTTCATAAAGGCTTGCAGATTGTAGCCACAGTCAATCAGATTCTTTGCACAATGTGTCCCTGTCAGTGTGCAAGAGCTTCTATTCAGTTAGAAAGTAGAGCATGAGCTAAGGGGACATCTTTTAAGCAGGATACATGGGAGCCTTTTCAATCCTTTTACCAGACACGTAAATACAATCTGCTTTTTCCCTTACTAAAAATACAAGTGCTTGTGAACTAGTTGCCAAAGCTTACTGTGGGTAGGAGAGGAGAAATCAGTGCAGCAGGTCACCTTTCAGCCACCTATGACATCAGACCTGCTGCCCTGATTCTTACATTAATACCTCCAAGCTAAAAACAATAGTCCAGCCATTAAGCACATCCAGTCTGAGATAAGAAAGCTCTAAGGAGATAATAATAGGTGCATTTAGCTGGATTTCAACCATTCAGCTCCTTAATCATTCTTTGCTAGTACCCAATCAAATACATTGGGAAAGCCCTGCTTATACTTGGGACAGAAAGATGTAGGAAGAAAAAAGTAGGGGGAAAATAAGAAAATGAAAGACATGGCAAAGAGAGAGGTTGAGAGGAGGATAAGAGAAGAGAGTTCGAAGAGGAAGAAGAGAGACGGTTAGAGAGGATTTCTCAGACAATCCCTTCACGTGAAATGAAAACATTTCTTAATTGCCATTAGGGAAATAGGTTAAATACCAGCCACATAAGCTGCTAAATACTGGCAAACAGATTAAAGTGGTGAAGACGTTAGAAGCAGACACATCTCAAGTAGGCAGTGTTCTGTGTCCTAATTTGTCCTTTGACTGGTGTTAACTTAAAGAGGATATATCACTTGCTAATGTTATTTTTTTAAGTGTTGTGGTTCCATTTTTCAATGTACTAAAAAGAATTACAAACCTATCTCATACATACATTCAAACTTGATCATCTTCTAATATGAACTTATTCTTTAAACAGCTAAATATATGCACACCTTACTTACTTTTAGGTCATAATAATGTAAAACACATATGAACAGAGAAAACCTAGAGTGTATTGGACAGAAATGATCTGAAGTGGACATACAATACTACTGGTATCTAAGATCTTTTAGTATCTGCTACTCCTCTATAAACTGCATAGGAGTCATTGGTTGAAGACCAATTCTAATAGTAACCAGGTTATTAGGTGAATATCATCTGTATAAGGGTAAAGGAATATACAGAATGCCTGTTTTATAGGCCAAATGTGCTTGCACACTGTACTACATGTCAGTTCCTCTGAATTCATCCAATAGAAGGGCGGCAATATATGAAGAACAATAGATAGCAAAGTAGATTTTTTGCCATCCTTGCATTATCATAGAAACCACGTGTATTTATGAGAAGGCAGGACACCACGGTAAGTAGGTGTTGAGCAGTTGTAAGACCTAAGTCTGTTACCAGCAAACTAAAAGACATGAGAAGTCATGTAGCTGTGGAGCTACATGTAGTTACAACTACACTGAAGTTTTCCAATGTAAAAAGTTCATTTCCAAGGGTAATACATATATTATAAATTATTCAGCATGATTGCCTGGAAAATTTTCTTTGTTCACGTTTTGCTTTAAGCTGTAAGTTTCTACATTTTAGCATTTTAACATAACAATGAATATAAGATGGCATGATCTCACAAATGTTCCTATATTGCCAATATAACATTTAGCTGACACAAAACAAGCTGTGCTGTTTGTTAACATGTAAATAAATAAATTGACTGTCATTGACCTTTAATCGAAACCAAAAAGAGAAGTAACACTAAAAGAGAGGCTGACAAAGCTGTAAGGGCCTTGTAGGCCTTGAAACAGTATTTTGCACATCTCATGTATTTAAACAATTGATTTCTTTGTGCTTTCTTTTTTTTTTTTTGCAGCCATCAGCATGCTAACACAATCATGCTTCACCAAAGACAGTTCTTTTTCAAGAATTTATAGATTTAAGGAAGAACTTCTTCATCAGAGATCAGCCTGATAAGAGGGGTCACCTCCTGACCAGTTATGCTAAATGTTAAAGTGGGCCTTAATTAAAACAAAAATGTAATGTATTGCAGTCTACCAGTAATTAGATATGAGTGCAACACTAGTTTTTCATTTTTTTTCCTTTATATGTAGCTGGTAATCCTTAAATTAACCCAATTATTTTCCTAGGGGGACAAACCTCACTGACTGTGCTGTATCTTTGGAGGAGCAGCTTTGCCAACCCAATACAGGAAGTTTTTAGAAGTGTTTTGTAGTCTCTTGACATAAATGAGAATTATGAAACTGATAGAAATGAAGCAGGTCACATTATTTCTGGCTGGATCAGCAGGTTTGTTATTGTTTTGTTTTTTGCATTTATGTAAAAAAATGCTTTCATTTGTGTAGACAGACAAAACGTAAGCATGACCCAAGGGGATAAAGTATATCAAGCAGAGCTATGTCATTATAGTGTATGGCAGGGAGTGCTCCCATTGGCTGCTGGTTGTTGGGGACTGTTTTTACATCAACTTGTTTGGGGAACAGAGTTTGCAGCACTTGATCAGGCAAAGAACAAGCATTTGGATCAATGTTTGATAAATCCATCAACCATCAATAAAATGCACTAGTTTTTGATCAGTTTTCTATGATTTTATTGAAGTTAGAAACAATATCAAGATTTGGTGCCTGGAACCAAGGTCAGTATTTAAATATTGTGGTATATATCTCTTATAAATAGATATAATAAAAGTGGCACCAGAGGATTGGGGTTTTTATTATATATTAATTATACCACCATTAAATTCAGTTAAAATTCAAGATTTATTGATTTCAAACATAAAGAAACATTACTGGTCCAAAAAACATACAGGGATATAAACATATAGAAGGTTAAAAAGATAACATAATCAAGGCAGGTAAGTATATAGTTTTGCATCTAATGAATTCATTGTAGAATATAGTTTCATTTGGTAACGGTTTTCAGAGAGTCCTCTCTTCTTCCTCAGACCCAGAAACTATGATTCAACCAATATATTATATAGACGTTTTCTAGGTGTACATGCATATAGTAAAAATAAGACTTTATATGAAAACAATTGTCCCATAATAAAATATACAAAATGATAACCTGGAACCAGGAAGCAGGGAATTTTTTTGAAGAAAAAAATTGTCACTTATGAATAAACTAGTACTTACCAAATATCATTACATTAGAATAAATACCGCCATTTGAAAGCTGCAAATTTTTCCCAAGGAAATGTGATGATGTTTTATTGAATTTTTCATCATAACCGTTGCATAGTGTATGGGCACCTCATGACAATTAACTGAGATGGTTGGACAAATGATTATTGATTTACTTTAACTGTTTCTTTATATCGCTTCAACTAATTAGGGGAAACTATAATATAGTAAAATAAAGCAGGGTGTACTTAGGAATCTCATACGTTTTTACTGTCTTTTGTGTCATGCTTCTACAGACTGATCTTGGAAAAGCAATGTTTTTTATGAGTGACAGTAGTAACTTCAAGTTAGCAGTTTCACCCCCTTCACCAAACTAAGTGAAAACTCCCTTTCAATGTGATCATTCACTTTGTAAAGTAACCAGACAACTTTGCTTTAGTAAAGCAATGTTTCCTATGTGTTACACCCAAAACACATACTATTAGGTAAATACATATTTTTTCGCTAACGGCCTAACCGTCTAAAAGTACGCCATTAGTTATAAATCAATCATTAATTTTCACTTTTTCTTCTTTACAAAAATGAACTCTATAATAAAATGTAAACCACTCAACCACAACATTCAATATAAATGAATATCAATGCAATAAGAATATTTAAATTAGTAAATAATTGCAAGGTGATTTTTTAAAAAAGATAAGAATTTTTGCTTACATATGATTAGAAGATTGAAGTGAACATAGCTTAAGCTCTTTCACTTAGCCACTCCGTTAACTCCGTTAATACAAAATTATTTTTTTTACAGGCCAGTTGTATCGCAAACTAATATATAGGTTTTGAAGATGTGAACCTGTAATACAGCTTGCTTATTTTTAAATCTACACTTGCACTGCCCACTCAGCTTTTCCATTTTTGCTTAGATTTGGTAAATTTACATAAAACAAATGCAGAGGTAAAAAAGGGATTTCAAACTTTCCCATCATAGCAACAGCTGAAATCTCCCAGCTAGATCCAGTTATCTCTGCAGTGAGACTGAGTATTAAGTGCTGACAATCTGGCTCTTGTTTCTGTTGTGAAAAGCAAAGGAGTTAACAGCAGAGGAGTAATTTGCAACAGATTTCTCTCTTGACTTATCTTTCCCATCAAATAGTAGGGAAAAGTACAGCACTCTGATCGCACATCCCAAACACACAAGTTTTTGTTTTTTTGCGCTGATTTACAGTCTTAATTAAGACTTAAAGGAAGAAGAGAGAGTCTTTGGTGTTGTCCTACAATACAGAGCTAGACACTAAGCAGGATTCCCTAGCAAAGCAAAATGAAACAGTTTTTTTCCCTAATACTACCTTTTTCCTTTACAACCATACCAATAAATCTGCTGCCACTCAGTTTGCACTAGGGTGGACATAAAAAGACCTCCCACTCCTTTTCCTCTCCAGCACTTCCCCAGTTTTAGGCAATATATGCCGAGCAGAGACAGCAGGGCCTGTAAATCATTTTAATGAGATCTGATTCACTTGCAGAGATTCTTATGTAAAACAAATAGGGTGCATAGGTGGTGATGAGCAAACATTAGACTGAGGGAAATGCTACTAGGTATGGCTGATAACCTGTAGAGTATTGTGTCATGCTAAAAAAATGCTATTTCTTTGGGTTTGTTTTTTAAAAAATGTTCATCTAATATAATGTATCTAAATTAACTGATCACTTTTACCAGTTATTAGTTGCATCTTCATCTTGTCTGAGTTAAAGGTATCATTTGTCAAACACTATGTATTTCCTTTGCTATGTAAAAAGAGTAAAACTTAACTTTGTAATTAGCAATTACTGTTTGAATACAACAAACCTAACTTCATCTTGTGTATCTATTGGTATAATTTATGTATTTCTTCCAGATCAGTGCAGCAATCTATCATAAAATGTTTACTTTGTGTGACTGGCCACTGCTGGTCTTTTTACTTGGGTGGGACGATTGATCCTGGATCCACTCCTAGAATATTTTTGCTGACAACCTGTTGTGGTATGATCCGCTGGGTCCCTCCCATGAAACTGCTTTCTGCGGTTGTAGGTTCATATCCTTTCTGGCTGTTTAGGAATGTATTTAAAAAACATTAATGTGTCCCTAGTTCAGCTTTAAAGACAGAAAATGTGATAATTTGTCAAAATAAACCATATACTCATTCTCCCATTTTGCCCAGGCCACCAGTCGATGCAGAACCATAAAACACGCTTATAGGAGGAGAGCACAGAATGAAAAGAAATTAGATCATCAGTTTACTGTTGCTGCTCCTTCACTGTCCATTCACAGGTTGAGGGTAGTAGTGATCAAGCTTTATTTAGTAGCAATGCAAAATCAGGTCACAAAGTTGGCTGTACTGTATTTCAACTTTGTATTTAGTTTTTTTTTAGTTTATTAAGTATGTTTTGCATTGTTAGTAGCAGAAAAGTGAAAATATACGCCACATCTTCTGTTAGTTATTTAAAAATGTTTTGTTGTGCAAGTTTTTGAAAATAGTTCCCCATTTAAGGAATTCTCTCACTGACAAATATATATATAATCCCCAATACTGTTGCTACTCCCTTTCTAACAATGGATAAGCAGTTAATGTAAGCTCCCTGTGCTGCAACCCTTTTGTTTATTTTTAGTTGTTTTTAAGAACATACCTGGTTGCGTGCAAGGATGTTACTTTATAAACTTTGAGGCTGATCATCAATTCAACTTGTATGTGTGTATATAAATAAAATAAATATATAATATGAATGTACATAGTAAATGCACTTAAAATGCAGACCACACACATTAGCATCTGGCATGTGTATGTAGTTTGATAAAAGAAAAGAGAAAGTCTAGGAAAAGGAGCTTAAGTGTTCCACCAGTTTGAATGAGGTTATCTTATACAAGTGTAAAAAACAGATGTACAGGGATGGCTAGTACAATGTGTGGATGTTATAGTTAGCTGTGAAGTACAAGGTGCTGACTACTGCTGAAAATGTTATGTCTCTCTCTAGTTACATTCCCTTGTCCGATATAGAGTGTACAGTTCACTTTGAGCCAGCCAAACTGAGGAATCTGTAAAAAACATTTCTTCAGTGACAGTGACAAGGCCTCTGTGCTGCATTTGTCGGCCAAAAGGAAGAGCTTAGAAGAGAATAAAAATGGCCAGACCCATTTGGCGGAGGTCAGAAATGTCATCTCTCTTTAGGAAAGAAAATAAAAGCAAAAGGAGCAAGCTCAAACTCTTGGAATACCTTCTTGGTGGTTTTAAGTTAAGTGCTTGCAAGTGTTAATGATTTTTTTTTATTTTAAAAAGGTCAACAAAGTATTTCCAGCACACTCAAACTAGATGTGAGATCTCAGAATACTACAGAGTTTTATAGTTAAGTGAAATACTTTGAAGTTGGAATCCTAATTCCTTTAAGACTTTCAACGATAAATCTAGCTACTAACTCCTGTCAATTTAAATTGGCCTCTTTAGCTTAATCAATTCCTGGCCTAGCTGGGCATTTTGTTTGCAGTAGATCAAGCTGGACAAAACATAATGCTGTTTGCAAAGAAAAATAGAATTTCCACTTTGGATTTGTTTAAATAAAGCACAAAAAACAATATCAAAATGAACATAACACACTGAGCTCAAGAAACTAATAAAGATAATAAACAAGGCAAATTTCGCACATCATTATAAAGGGGTACATCTCCCGAATATTATATGGATTTAAATAAGGACCATAAAAATATGTAAGAAGGGTGCAGTGTTAAAAGTACCAAATAAAGACACACTGACTGACAATTATAGAATTTCTAGATGGTAGGGAGAATTAAAACCACTGTATGTCATTTTAGTCTCATTGTAAAATAAATATTTCCCTGTTCTGTAGAACTTTCTGTTAACAGAAAGTGAGAGGATATCTTTCCAATAGGTGGCATTTCCCTTCTTAGACATTTGTCACTGGAGCAAGTGACCCCATTGAAAGATGTTGACTCTTTTCTGCTGTCAACTCTGATGTTTGGATTTACCCTTATTGCATTTCTGGTGAAACTGCTGATATATTTTACAAACTTGTTTCAAATTCAAATTTACATACAATATTTCTATACATGATACATCGGTAGCCCAATCTTGAAGCAAAGAAATATATTTAAAATGATAATATGTGATGATAAGTGTAATTATTGCCAAGTCGCATATTTCTTCACTAGCATTAACAAAAGTAAGTAAAATTAAAATAAATTAAATTTTACTTTTAATAAATTATTAGTAAATAAGTTATCTGTCAGTTTTTTTTGTGTGTACTTTTGGGAAGATTTTTCTTTATTTATTACCCTGTATGCCCAACACAATGTGGGAGGAAATCTATCCAAAGTGAATAAAATTTCTTAGATATGTCACTGGAAGAAGATTTCCAACTAGGAGATTTCTCCTATATTCCTGTTCTTGTGACCTCTCAAAGTTATGAATTAGCTCATCATTTTTTTTATCCTGATGACAATAGTCAAAAACACAAATAAAGATTGTAAACCTAACCTGGGTCCTGAATTGTGATGAGCAATGGGTCACTAAACCCATTTGAGATGAACCTATTCAGATGAACTTAAGCAACCCGTTGGTATAAGAGCCCATTTTTATGGTATCACTAACAATTACCTGGCGATTGCCAAGGGCAGTACTCTTGTTATTTATGTACACAGTGGGCAGCATTCCAATTGGCTGGTTGTTGTTAATTAGATAGTGGTTGGCAAGATGATTATGGGCTAAGAGCCCGTTTTTCTTTGGCAACTGCTTTAAATCCCAAATTTTATCTCATCCTTAGCGCTAAATGTTTACTACTGTATTCAAAACTAAAGCAAACATTAAGGGTCTTAGATATACTATTACTCTGAATAGATGGTCAGTGCTTTGGTTAAATCATTCAATGTCTGCATCGGTCTATAAATGTCTACAAATTTCAGTTCTGAGCATCTATGAATTATTTTCTTTACGAAAATCTAAGCGGCCTACTTGCTCAGAAGTGCTTCTATTAGAGCCACCAAAGTATCTAACAAGGGGTCTTTAAACAATGCTGTATAATACCTTTTCAGACTGTTCACCTCAGTACGGCTTGTAGAACCTTCCTTACCTTCTCCCTATTGGCTTTCCCAGCTGTTGTTCAGGAGGATAACAACTGCTCCCTCAAATCACTGATCACTTAATCAGCTGTTTAGGAGCTTTCTTCCAGCTAACAAGCGTGGTGGCCCTCACAGCCACAATTACTTAATTCCCAAACATTGAGGAAGAAGAGTGGAAAAAGGATGTCACCCCTAACCAAAACAGGGAGTGAGTTGACTCCTCTGTTATATGAGGCTTAGAAGGTCAGATCTGTCTTTCTTTGTTAGACCTTGGACTACTACTCTTCCTGTGGGATTCTAAAGTATTTCAAATCAGCCAGCATATTCTCAATTTAGCCCAGGAATCCTCCATGTGTATATGCCAAGCACTATTCTTAAGTTTCACTTTTCCTACTTTCTTTACAGGCTCACAGACTACTGAACTCTAATTCTTCAATATCTTTTTTAATCACTTGTGAAGTAACCTCGTTTCTTTTGGTGATACCTTTGTATTAACCTTGAGTAACTGCTTTTGCTAACCATTATATTTATCATCTACAATATTCCCCTTGCACTCCCCTTCTAGAAAAGGATCGCAGTAGATAGGTGACTGAAGCTAGTTTACAGTGGTCAGGGCATCGGTCAAGCTTGAAGTGATATTAGGGAGCCAGAAAATGCCAGATATTATTTTGTCATCAAGAACCATTTTGACCTACTGCTAGATTTTAATATTTTTATTTTGAATTTAAATTATTCAAATTTGAAAGAAGAAAAGATTAAAATGTTTTACCTACTAAGACTACTAGAATGGAAAACTTGATATTTGCTTAATGTGGAGGCAAAATTGTGTGCTTTGGTCCAAAGCTGGCCTACCTAAGATACATAGATTTTATACTGACAACAACTGTTTGCACTCGATAGGGTTTTATAAACGTAAAAAGGGACTACCATGGGTATTTCTGCAGCCCCCTTATTAAGAAACCTTTCTGGAGTAGCACAACATTTATCCACGACTGTTTTTACTAAATAGATGAGAGAATTAATGCACTATATGCATGACATATTTCTTGTTTGGGATGGGAGTAAAACAGGTTTCTTTAAAATTGTTTCCTCAATACAACCAACAAAAATACTTAGCTACATTACATTGCTACATCTTCTAAATGGCATACCTGTTTTTCGGGGTCGCTGGTATCTGCTCAAATAAAGCTGATAGGAGCTAGCAGCTAAAGCTTATGTGCTGCAAATTCCTAAAATGTAGATATCCAACTATAATGCTAGATAATTCACTTGATGTAGGTTAAAAGTTTGCTAAATACATACACTTACTAAATGCAACTGAAAATATTTGTCAATAATGGGTTTCAAAGAACATATGAGAACTGTACAGACAAAGCTGTTTCGATGTATGGAAGGGGGAGGACAAGCAGGGAACACCAGTGACCCTTTGTGTCAGGAGTTTAGTGATCTGGAGATGCAAAAAAAAAGTCAGGAGACTGATTTACAGATGCTTGGGGTGAGGAAAATAATGTGTAAGAGGCTTTAGAAATTCCGCTGCTTGTATTATTTGGAACTTATTTGTTCTTTTAGCAGGTGCACACAAAATGAGAAGTTATTTTTACCCAAGTATCTTAAACAAACAGCTTGTGAATTTACAGCTTTTTAGCAGTTCAAATGGTTGCAGTCATTACTACCGGATCTCCTTTCAAGATAAAAAAAAGGCCTGGTCACTTTAGCCCTCCATGTGCACTTAGAAGTCAAAAGGGCAGAAACTTTGGTGAACCAGGTTCAGTATAACTCAGTCTGCTGCCGACTGCTGCTCACATTAGTTTACTGTAGTCAGAATCAGCCAGCAACATCTACTTTACGTGGAGTTCCTGAGCCAGTTTGTGTCAGAAACAGTAACTTGTCATGTCATGTTATAGAAATAATGGGCACACTGCTATTGCCAAATGTTTATTATTTTTATGTCAAATACTTGTGTTGTGATATATTGCACATTGTCTCTTGTGACCAATGTAGCATTTTTTTGCCATTATATCAATCTGTATTCTATTTGGCTTTGCTGTTGCTGAAGGCAATATTTTATAATCAGTTAAAAAGCATATAAAGCCTCCAATCTAGTCCTCTATAAAGATCATTAAACTAGATTCTATGAACTTGATAAACATGTTGATGGGTAGACTTGCCAGATGTAAGATTTA
Source organism: Pyxicephalus adspersus (assembly GCF_032062135.1). Lineage (NCBI taxonomy): Eukaryota > Metazoa > Chordata > Amphibia > Anura > Pyxicephalidae > Pyxicephalus > Pyxicephalus adspersus. The sequence goes on along the minus strand of NC_092861.1, from coordinate 78,522,946 downwards.
TCTACACCAATAAAAGTCAAATGTCTTAGTGGCAAACATACAATAAGATTCAGGAACACAAATTCTGAACATGAGTAATGATCCTAAGGGATTGTGGTTTCTTTGTAGCGCCATCCTGTTTATGAAATCTGGGCTTTTATATACATTTGATGATTATCATTTAAGGGAGATGTTCAAATATTTGTTCACTGGAGTGAATTGCTCTTTAACCTTAAAAGCCTGTAAAGAAAGTAGGAAAGTATTGATCACAACAGAATGGTTTATGTAGTTTATCGATGTTACTGTCTGTAACACGTTTATCACTTGACAGTTTTATCTTTATTTTTCTGTTTTCCTAAAAATATTTTTGAGGCTCATTGAAGAGATAAAAATCTATTCTCCTAGCATTAAAAGGCAAAAAAATAAGATACATGCCCATTTATATCCTGTATATGCCAAACGTTCTTGAAGTGTAGGTATGGAATATACTGAAAAGAAAAAAAACAGATTAACAGTATTAAAAATGGAGTCCTGTGCAAATATGGGCTATATTAATAAAAAGAACAGAAAGTAATTTGTAGGGTCAGTAAATATTATTTTCTTCTGTATTCTATGTGGTAATATTGACTAGTATATTAATATAGCTGGGAATATATACTAATACTGTACTGGTATGTGATACCTATTTTATCAAGAATCCTGTTTAGGGCTCAATATCTATTGTTTAACTGTTAACTTAAATAGAGCACTGTGGGCCATACTGTTTTGGGTCAAGATGAAAGTCTCCTTTTCAAAGAGCTTTCAGTGATGAGTATCCAATTCACCCAAAAATACTTTTACACCTGGTGAGTATCGGCAAGATACAAAGATACTTTACCCTGGCCTTTGGTGCTTTAAATCTAGTGACCCCGTATAACTTCAGCTCTTTCTCCAAGACTACTGTGAGGCTTTGTGAGGTCAACTCTCAGTAGATGTCACTAAACTAACATTAACTGGCATTAGTTTCTGCAGCTGACCTTCAAAGTTCATAGTCTGCTTCAGCCAAACTACTTCACCATTTATCATTGTGAAACAAGTGGACATTTCAGCTGGCTGAGGATGACAGAGGACTGCAATGAACTTTACTACTACATCACCTCAACCATATTTGTCCAAGACTAATCTTGGAGGATTCCTCAAACACTGTAGTGGCCCAAGGGTAGACGTGGAGTAGCCAAGCATGTGAAGAGGTCAAGCCATCAGAGAATCTGAGTACACATGAATGGGAAGTGTGTTTTCTAATAAAATAATACTAATACTTTTTATTAGATTTAGTGCTCTACAGTAGGCTAGTGTGCAAGTGCTTTTTGTGAGTACATTTAATCATTAAAGTGTATCTAAACTAAAAAACACAAATGTAACATATTGCAGCTTAATGGTCCTTAGATATGATGGCCACATTATTTTCTTTTTTTCTGGCTTCTTACCTTTATATTGTCAAATATCAATATAGCTCCAACATATTACAATCACTTTACATAGTCCATAGTCATATGTAACAGTCTCTTGGAAGAACTACAACTAATGTCTCTACCATTTCACCATATTGTATCAATGGACCAAAAAAAGAAACTAACTAACTAACTCCCTAACACACACCAGTATGTATATACTGTGCAATGATATATATATATATATATATATATATATATATATATATAAATATATAAAATCAAGATACTACAAAATGAAATTTAATACTCTTGAAGTAAAAAAAAAACAAGGTACAAATGATAATTACATCATTTTATCACAAAAAAAATGAGCTAAAATTTAGATGTTGTTTAAATAGGAATTAATCTCTTAAATGTAATTTGGCTTTACAGATCACTTGATGTCCAATTTAATTATTATATTAAACCATGCATGGAAATGTGTGTGACGTGTGTTTGCATACTTTCTCTAGTCTGATACCTTTGTTTATACAATATCTGATTATTACAAGTAAGTCTTGAAAAAACCGACCACGTCAGCATAACAAAAAAAATGTACTTAAAGTGAATTTTTTGTAAACACTGTTATGTTTAGGTTTCTTTTTTCAAATACAGAAAACTCGTCTGATCCTACACTGAATCAGATTTATCTGACTAGTTGTGGGTAGACAATGCTGAAAACTGGATTGGTTTGTTACAACAGCTAGAACCAAGTAGGCAGCAAGCTGGAGCAAGAACACCTGAGCAGTGGTGAAATGGACCTACCAAGGTGTACAAAGTACTTTCTAAGAGCCTGATAGGCTACATGCAGAAGCTTAGAAAAATGCAACCTTGCAACCTTTAGGTTATCTGTTTAAACAAAGCCATTTGGAAACAACTGTTAAACTGACAACTGGAAGCAAGAAATGTGGCGGCTTTTGTTTTCTTTAACCCTTTTGATTCTAGATTATTTTACAACACACTGGATTTTAGGCATATTGTGTTTCTAGTAAGATATGGAGTCAGTTAAGGTAAAAATATAAAGAAAGTGTTTGGATGTGTTTGCCTTGAAATCCCTGGACATTTCCTTCGCTATTTTTGTCATGTTTTACTAGCTCAGCTGTGCAGTGAGTGTGTTTGAGCTCAGGCACATCTGTTGGGGACATGCTGATTGAAGTGCAAAGTCAACGTGCCACCTTGATACCAATGCTATAGTTTGTAGAAGTGGTCTGAGTTCATGTAGGGGGGTTTGTATTCATAACTAATCATTTGCTGTTTTTATACTGATAACAAAAAAAAAATATTCATATCACTTTTTTTCTTGAGCACCTAGGATATCTAGAGAGAGACTTGATTTTGTGAGAATTGGTAATTTGGTTTGAGATCTGTGCCAGGTTATTGAATATTGAAGAAGCTTATCGACTGCACCCTGTATGAGTGACCATATTTGCTAAGTGTTAACAGATGAATCCCATTGTTAGCCACAGTGTTAACATGTGGCAATAGGCACAAATCTCATCAAAAGCCACCTTAAATTGAGATACAGATACCCACTGCATACCCTAATGCATCAGTGGTCTCTTTCAACCATTTACACTTTCTGGTCCTTTACTGTAAAGATCTGTATGAGTCAGAGTTTACAGGGTTTATAGTATTTTATTGCGCACATTGTACACATGTAGGAACGCCAAGAACTTTGTAACATACGATTAAAAAAGGACAGAGTAGAATAGGGGTGCAAAAAAAATCTTTACAACCTGAGCGGTGAGAAAGTGAAGAAATAACAGCTCTATCTTCATTAGCACATGCACATTATACATTGATTCATTCATTCATTGTTCCTTGAGCTCAGTTCCATTGGACATAGAATAGCAGGTTACTGTAATGATCCAGAGGATCAGCATGACTGCCGGATTTCATTTTAGATGAATGGCAGCATAGGTTACTTTTTTTTTTTTAAAACTGTACCTTTTCAAGTGAAAACATGCATTTGTGAATAGCATGAATAAATTACCACTTTGTGACTTAATTATTGAGGGTAAACTTCTAATGAATAAGCAAGTGCATCTCAAGCCAAAACTTTAAAAAATGTTTTAAATGTAATAGGGATCGTTTAGAACCTGTGTAAACTTTGTTTTGTAATCTGTGACCCTTTTAGGTTGATTGAGCTTCCTTATTTGTTTTGGTGACCATGGAACAAAAAGTGATGGGATATCACTAATTTTACACCTGTCACCATACCAAGAGTTAAGGAGCTCTTGGCTTGGTGACAAATGTCTAGGGCTGGATACACACGTGCAATAATTGTCATTGCAAAAGATCTTTCACGATCCTTTACAACGACAAACGACTGCATGATGCATGAATGAGTGCTGTACATACAGCGCCGATCTGCCCTTTTGAGAGGGGAGGGGGAAGAACGATGGAGCAACACCCTGCTGCGCTCTCTCCCCTTCACCTTCATTAAGATTGTCCCATGGCCTGTGGATCCGCCAGGACGGTCATCTGGATAACGGATGAGGAGCACTATACACACTGCAGATTATCGGACAAGAATCATCTGACGTGTGTACGTAGCCTAATGCTAGACATACACTATGCACTTTTCTCTTGATGGTTTTTTCTTTCAATTTTTATGATTGTAATTATAATGAATTTGAATTGATTGACTACAAGTATTCAATGTACCATACACTTGTTCAGTATTAGATTGGTCACTGCACTTGGACTTCACAGACCATCAAACATCTCAGAAAGACTACGTACACACACGTTAGATGATTCTCGTCTGATAATCGCCTCGTCCGGACGACCGTCCTGGCGGACCCACGGAAGCTGGGTGCCGCTCCATTGTTCTTCACCCCCCCTCCATAGAACAGAACGGCGCTGTATGCACACCACTTGTTCATGCATTGTGCAGTCTTTTGTCATTGGAAAGGATTGTGAAAGATCCTTTCCAAGGACAAATATTACATGTGTGTACCCAGCCTAAGAGGGCAGCAGGCATGCACAGCCTGTGCTGTTTTACTGGGTCAATCACCAAAGTATATTTAAATTTCTAAGGCAGGTTTGAACCAGGTTGGTAGCTGTAAAAATGCCATACATATATGTAATTTCATAGAAATATGTGTATTTTGTACAGTATGTTAGAGACAACATAGCCTGGAGGGCTGTTCTTTCATCACAGGCTGGTGTATTGTAAGGACAACAGATCAGCAAAAAAAGAGAACAGGGTGAACTGGTATAGTATAGCAGTACCTAGATAAAATATTGATGTGATGAGTAAAGGGCAACTTTCTTTTATAACAAATTAGTAAAATTTTGAGAGTATAAATAGCACAAAGTATTAAAAAAGGAAGTAAAAAAAAGAACATTGGTGTAAAAGTCTCTCAGCAAAGCAAAAAAAGACTACATAGTAACAGACCCATAGAAACATATACCCAAAAATAAGAAGAGGAAATAAAAAGAACAAAGAAAAACAAGGAAAGAAAAGCAGTAGGAAATGTAAGGGAACAAGAAGGGTAAGTGGCTTCCACTGAACACTTTGAAAGGATTGACAAAAAACAATCAGTTCAGGTCTGAGAACTAACAAATTGGTTCCAATAGAACCATGTGGTGAACTTTCTGCCTGTAACTTTGATAATCCTTGTTAGTTTTTCCATACACTAAAGTGTAAATGACAACTTTAAGTAAGTTACCCTTTTAAACCCCCTTTAGAAGATATGTTAAGCTACGTACACACTTTCAATTATTATCGTTGGAAAACGAACGACGAACGATCCTGCACGATATCTATGAACGATCGTATAGCACCGATCCTGCACATAGAGATAACGACACGATCGTTCGTAGATATTGTACACACAATAGATACGATCGTTTGAGCGATAGAGGAACTATGTGCACGACAGGAAAGTGAAAGAACGTTCGTTCATTACGCATGCTCTGAACATGGACGATCAACGAACGACCGTACACACGAACGATGTTCAACGATCGTCGTCCGATCCGCCGGTCCGGTCGTTCGTTTCCAACGACTTTCCTCGTTCGTCGGCGTCGTTGGTTACTTTTTTTACGAACGATTTTTGCCCAATCGATCGTTCGTCGTTCGTTTTGAACGATAAAAATTGGAAGTGTGTACGCACCTTTAGTGTATTTTGTTTTAGCTATCACACTGCACAATCTAGTTATCTAAAATCACCCGTCTGGGCCATTCATTTGCAGTAAAATCTTATTAGTTCTATTCTGTATCTTTTTGGCAGATTTTGTTGATGTGGTTGCCTGAATGCATACATTTTTCATAGCTAATGAAAATAAAATAAAGGTTTTGAGCTTACTATTTAGGTGAAATGTGCATCTAGGCTTCCATTGTGATGAACTGAATCAGTCTTTGGCATTAGTTTTAAAACACTGAAAATTTATGACCCAGGAGGGAACAGCAGACGTTTGATGGAATTATCTGTTAAAAACTTTTGATAGTAAGCTCACTATTTGAATCCATAGGGTAGAGATAATTCAGCATTGCCACCAAATGTGCCTTATAGGTTCCAGCTGAGAAGATCCTCGAAAGAAATGAGGTGTGTCTGATGGGAATGTTTTATGTAACCTGGACGGGGCCAGATGAATGTTCTTAAGAAATCTGTAATAGATGGTTCCATCAAGCTTGCCTAATGTTTACAAGGGAACTTTAAAAACAAATGTGAAATGCACAGTTATTTATCATAATATCACTGCTCTTTGAGAAAACTGTCAAGTGGATCAAGTTATTTGGGATATTTCTTGACAAAAAAATGTGATCAGGAATATACAAGATTTGTATGTAAATCTTATCCAAATACTGAAAACGGTGGAACTAACCGAGGCGAGTTACTCATGTCTTGTTACAATGTTTGGGAATATACAGAGCAATTCCAAGAATGAATTGTGAATCAGCCAAACACTCTGACCTCGGTGGGTCTTTGGTCTATACTGTCAGACATCTACATATGTAAATCAAAAGCACATGTACCTGTAATAAAACATATGGCTGTTCCAACAAGACAGACATGTATTACTCAGACTTGAGTAAGCACAAACCAGGCATCTTGTAGGCACATAGTTGCTTCTTTTGTGCATATGGCTATAATTTTGAAAAAAAGGAACCGAATAATAGGGATATTTCCTGCCGTCTAATGGAAGATGTTACTATTTAAAACATATTAAAAGTGGTTTTCAACATAATGAGTTCCATGCAGGTTTTTGTGTGCTGAAAAATAATAGTTCAGGTGTTGAGTTATTGTATATTGAGGAACATTAAGGTGGACAGCTGCAAGAAGTTAATAACTTCATTATGACCTGGTAAGAATGGGTGGAGGTAATATTTACTGTCAAGTAGTCACCCCATTGAAGTGTCCTACAGATATTAGGGTTAATAAATTTACACATCAGAGTCACTAGCAACTCAAATGCAGGGTGCTTTCAGGGATAAATTACTCTCCAAGGTTTGTCGGAGATGCATCCATTAACACTAAATTAAAACAAAGTAATGCAATTTATAACATAAACAACAGTAATGTAAGTGTAGGTCATGTTACATGATCAAAATCAGAATTCAAATACTGCATTTCAGATTAATTTGGAATTTTTCACAACTGCTTGCAAGCAAAAATACTGTAAACTACCCAAAAAAATTCACCATGTGATTCACCCACTGCCCTAACAATACTGAAGTACCATAGATGGAGTTGTTCTTATTATGACTTTATAATTTAAAAAAATTGTATTTGAACTGGTGGACTTTTATATTGAATTTCTGGTTTCTAGGGAATATATATAAAAAAAAAAAATATTTGAAAACACGGTATAATTTATTAAAGAAATAGAGCCAGTGCAAAGTATATTTTCATTTATCTTTGTAAATAGGGTGCATTTATGGATTAAAATTTGGCTTGTTTCAACAATCAACAATGTATCTAGCTTTTAATGGTAAATGAAGACCTAATCTGCTCATATTTGCCCATTGCTATGGTATTTAATGTTTTTTTAAGCTAACCAGTGTCCACATTCAATGGCCATAATGGGGGTTATACTTAAGATACGTCACCCCCCCCCCCCCAAAAAAAAATAATATTCACTTAAATTATCCAATCATGTGATAAGCAAATGCCTGCTCAACCCTAATATAAGCCAAACCCAGTAAATTTGCATTAACCACAATTGTGCATTTTGGCCTGAGTGCATACATTTGCATTTTAATCTGATTCCCACAATGGGGCTGCCTTTTGCATTACAGTGCGGGTGCCTACTTTCTTTAACCCTAGCTAGAACTATTTGTAAGAGCAACCCAAACCCATGCTAATCTGATGGTCAAGTGCTTACCCCTGAATGAATGGGAGCAAACCCTGTCTACCCAACATCTGCTGAACTATGGCCATATTTGCTAAAAAAGAAAAAAAACACGAGTCTCCCAACCTTAAAACTAACATTTCAAATATTGTAGATTCTGGTTTCATCTTTCTAGTTTCTTTATTTACTTAATTCATGAAGGAAACACCTACTATTTATCAGTCTGCCAGTTGACTAAACCCTTACTCTGCATGGTTTGGTATTGCAGACCATGTCTTTAGTTTAACTGCCAAGGACTTTGCTTTCTGCATGAGAAAGCAGGCTACTTGACTCATGTAATTGCAATAGTAATACTCCCGCTGAGCAGAGAGGTCTGTGCTCTGATGTACATTGGAAAGAGAAACCAGCCCCCCATTCAGACTGCCATTCCAGTGTGGACAGAACCATGGAAAGTAGCAAAAGAAGAAATGTGGTGAATAACAAAAAAGGGTTGTTACCTTTATTTGCACATAGAAATAAGACAACTGAAAAGCATTAACCTTTTGTTAGGATCCATGAAAGACACAACAGTATTTTATATATTAAATAAGACATGCTATTGCGTGCAACAGTGCAGTTTATACAGATGTCTTAATATTCACCCACAGAAGGCAAATACTGGTTTTAGAAAGTCTTAGAAAGAAAAAGCATATTTTTTCTGTATTACTAGTGAATAACTCAGTACCTTGTGTTACAACTGCAAAATTCTGTGTTCTCCACAAGATCAATTGTATACTATAAAATTCTTTGAATTTTTGCACTTGGTGTTGATGTGCTTACATTGATTTAGAACCTAAATTGATTGTAAATTTTGGATGGATTTGTTAGGCATTATTATTACTATCAGCTTTTATTTCTAGTTGTGGCCCATTGGGGCAACTTTTCTCTACTTCCTGTCCATGATGCCTTTACAAGAATAGGGGCATGGTTGTCAATGAATCAGAAAGGTACAGACAGGAGTAAACCAATTTAGGATTTCACCTACCAAAGTGTATATTTACTTTGCATTGATATGTTAGTAAAGTAGGGGAAGCATACCCAATCCTGTTCTATCAAAAAAAAATTTTTTTTATTTCTCTCGGACATAATTTGATAATAAACATAATGACTGCTACACCTATTTTAATATAATTTACTTTCCAAATGGTAATTTATTTTTTTATAAAGTAGACCATGCATGTGGGGTTTGTAGGGTATACGAACTGTAGGCAAACTTTACTTTTCTAAGATCGCTTTACGAGAACACATAGAAAAAGCTGATTTGTCTTCCAAAGTATATCACAAAGATGATCTAGCCATTCTGTAGTAAAAAAAAATTAGGCCAGTGCATGGCTAGCATAAGGGCAACTGTGTTGTAGAGTAGCAGATGTACGTAAGACATAGTACCTGGGATCTCCACAGGTTTCCAGTTGCTGGTTTACAGCACACAATAGTTCATTAGAGGTGATAAACAATGTAGACACTCTTTTAAATTACTACCTCAACAAACTGCCCACTGACCCATTTTTCAGGCTTCAGGCTTGGGGAAAAGGAACAAAATAAAGTCATAAAAATACCTTCAACTTTCACAAAGGCTTCTCATGAATTTTTTATAGCAGTCACTGACCATAAACTAGGAGTGTTCACCTATCAACCACACCCTTCCAGTGGCCCACAACAGGTGTAGATGACAAGTTTTGTAATGGCTGTAATGTGTCTTTCAGTTCATTCAAAAGAATTGAAGAGTTTTTTTATGATGCCGCCCTGCCTATTTATTAAGGAGCCCAATTTTATGTTTGGACTGCAAATTACAAGTCTAAAAAAAAAAGTCAATAATAAACTTCTATCTTTAGAAGTTCAATTTGTAACAGACAGTATCATTACCCAGATACTAAAATGGTTACAGGAACTGGTAAATACACTCATTTTTTTTACTGTCCTTGCCTATTAAATTGCAGCTTGAGAGATGCCCAATGGCATCACAAGACCTATAAGGAGTGAACAAGAAGACAAAACTTTGCAATGACTGTAATATATTTGTTGTAGGTTTAATGTACATGAATTTTTTGTTTCATATGTGTTTCTACTGCATGTTTTACATTTTAAATAGGACCTTACAGCTAGCTCCTACTAGTGTGTTGCATTAATACATGGAAATGCATTCCATAATGCAATGCACAAGATGTCTTGGGATGCTGGGTTGCCAATCTTTCTTTATGAATTTATGAACCTATATGAATAGGCAGCCAAATTAATTTCATTACACAAAAATATAATGCATGTTGTGCACAATTGTTGTTTAGTTCACATCAGTAGAACACTGCTATGTGTGTTTTGTATTTTGCGTCACATTCTATTCCTGTACTGAAATGAGTGTCTTCCTATCTCTCTAGAAGACAAAGACATTTATATACATGAGCCCTTATCCATGCATAGCATCCCCATCAATTTAGATTTGCCCATTTGTTCCTCTCTTAGTAATCATTGTCCAGTGATAAGAGAATACATACAATCTTATCTAACAGTCACATAATGAGACAGTCTTAATCAGCATGTGGTATGTCTGGAAATCACAAGTTAAAACAAAGAGTGATGATTTGGTCACACCTGTAAAGTCACTGCAATAGACTTTACCTTACAAATCTGTCCAGGGACTCTTGCCCTGTTTGGATAAATGTAATTATTTTTAGTTGGTTAGATAAGAGGGAAACACACCAGTCAATCAGAAACTTGAAAATTATTGAAGGCCTTTTACCTAGATAACATACATTATTTTGTGTAGGTCAGAGAATAAGGTTCATTGTGCCCTTTATGCATGGCACCTAATTAAAAAAAATGTTATAAAACATTTCTATTTTAGATTTGTTTGCAAACGGTTCACAAAACCTGTGCTGTCAGTTTTAAATATGGAATTATGAAAAAAAGACATATAAACTTTACCTGGGTGACATATGTGGAATCACTGTGTCCTTTTTTTATTTTGCAATTGAATTTATTAATGTAAGTGTTCTGACACTTTTCTCTCTTTAGGTTTTGTTAGCAATATGGTCTACACCATCTCTTCTATGGGATTAGGCCAGATGGGCAAAGACGACTGTATGTGCATCAATGAGCCTTGGACACCCATATCCCCAATGCTGGTACACTGGTTTTCCTTGCTTGGGCTTCTTTTGTCATAATCACAATTTGGTCATTGTCAGTGTTGCTAAGATCTTTACGCATGCCAATTTTCCCTGCTTTCAAGACCTTCAAGAACTGAATGTTCACTTGCTGCCTAATATATCCCATTCCTTGCCAGGTGACATTGTGGCGATCATTTGGCTGATCTGTGTAGTTTAGTTTACTTCCTTTACTAAATAATTCCTCTGAAAACAATGGAGTCCTATTCAGAATGTTTAAAGTTTTTTTGTTTATTATCATTACATTGATAAACTTATTTTTGCTATAAGTAGTTATAAACTTATATATATATATATATATATATATATATATATATATAGTTATAAACCTAAAGACTGTCCATAGTAATTATAAAAATTTGGTTGCATTTTACCCTATCAAATCATGCCTAGAAGCAAACCTAACTGACATTAAAATACAAATAACTAATTGAAACGAAAGGTGTCAATAACTTTTCAATGTGTTACCTCTTTTTTTTTTTTTTTTGTTTGTTTTAGTCAATATTTGCTAATAGCTAAGGACAACACTTACTTCTACTGCAAAGTTGAAACCCTTTTAGTGGCATTAGTCTCACAGTAACATTAATTAGCCCAGACAAAGGGTGTCTAATTCTCTTTGACAAGCAGTAAGAATGGTTTGCTGAAAGATTAGGCATCAGGTTCAATATTTGCCCATTTCTGCGTTTGTTTTTTCTTTCCATGTAACTTGCAAAAGCCTAAATCCACAACTTCCTGAATATCTAGATAGGTGGATATCATTCTGCTCTTAAGAATTCACAGAAAGAAAGTAGCCCCAACACAAACATATTCATGGAATAGTTTCTAGTGAAAAAGCATGTTACCAAAGCCAAAGTTCAAAGGTCTATGTGACTAAATCACGGTGACCCCCTTTCCCTTTTCATTGGTGCCTGGAGGTTTGCTGTAGCAACACCTTGAAGACCTTTGATCTAAATTTCAACAGCAGAAATATACAAACACACACTCCTATATTAAATACTCACAGGTGTACATTCCTAAAAGGATGCCTGTCCTACCATGACTCTTTGTGAGAGTGAAAACTAACACCTTACAAAACACGACTCCCAAACTGCCTTACTTTATCAGTGCTAGTTCTTAAAACCAGCCCAGGTAATTGTGATTTTTCAAAATATATTTTAAATCCTAAACTATATGCACATGTCAGATGATTGTGAACTATTGTGCTTGGGAGAAAATTGTATGTGTTTACACCAGTCCCCCAGACATTGTTCATCAGTCCACCCTGGTAGATTGATGAATGACCAATTGGGAATGAGCACTGTGCTATCCTAAAAGGGAGAACACAACAGGGTGCTGCTAACTTGTCCTTCCCCCTCCTCAACCCTTGTGCTGTGTTTACAGTGTTCATTTGTTCTCCTGTCACTGAAAAATAATCACATAGAAGATCCTTCTTCCTAGGTAGGAGTTGTTGACTTTCAATTAATATTCCCCTTGTACACAAAGGTTTGCATCCAAGTGCATTCTGATCATCAGGAAAACATTTTTAGGCTTTTATTCACCTGGTGATCCTGCCAACACACTTCTTGTCATAAGGTGATATCTCCCCTTCTCCTCTTCTTCATAGCATGGGGAGTAGGTGTTATTATTGGAGGAATCGCTTTGTATCTTTGCCACCTTCATTGAAAATTTATGGATTTTGTTTAATGTGAAACTCAAATTAATTATTTGATATATAATGTTTCCGACTGTGAACCTCTTTTGGTTGTTACTTTTTTTTTCTTTTCTTTCTTACATTTTGTTTAACATGTTTTCTTTTGTATCTGTTTTATTATTTTATTTTATTTTATTGTTACTGTTATTGTACTGTTTAAAAAAGTAAAAACCTTTAATAAAAATTTGATTTGAAAAAAAAAGAACATGTATGGATTTTGGTCATTATGGACATTGGTCACTGGATCAGACTCTTTTTAGCTTCATCAGCTGACGATTATCTATTAGTGATACAAAGCATTAGTTGTGGTGGAATGATTGATTAGAGAGTTGAGAAAATGTAGTTTGCTATACTTTTCCTGTTGTAGGTGGTGACTGGGGAGTCTGCTCACTCCGCGTTCAATCCTCCTCCCCTTTTCATTTGATTCCTTTCATTCAGATAAGACAGGCATATATTTTTTGGTAGAGCTCTACAGAAATTTTTAACCTGATGGCCATCAGATCTTGCCTGTTTGTCCAACTAATTTCTAAAGTCTTTGGGTAATCTAACACAGGAAGCTGTAGACAGCAAGAAAAGTGCTGATTGGTTAATGGGTGTAAATTTTTTTCTTTTACATCAAGACCTACTTAGCTGACGTGGTCACACAAATCCCAATTGTTTTGTTAAACTCTCTTAGGAACATATAACTTTTCAAATTAATCCTTATGAATCTTTATAAACCATTCTTTATCATGGAAATTCACTGTACATTTCTTGCACTTTTTGGCTTGCCATATCTACTGAAATATTTATGTGCATTGAAATGTTTGTGGTTTTATAATAAGAAAAAAATAAATAAAACTTGTTTAATAAATGTTCAACAATTTTGGTAATTTTCTCTTTTGTGCTTTTGCAGTGTGCTCTATTCTTTACAAGAATCATACTTGGATAAAAGAAATGACTACAAGCTGATCTTTAGTTTTTCTAAGGAAAACAAAATATCAGAACTGAAAGTAAACACACCCATGGGCCATCTGGTAACCTGCAGGCACTTTGAGATTAGTTGAGGGCAGCTTCAGAGTCCAACACCTATTGTTACTACCCTACTTTCAAGAATAAAAGAAGGGCTATTACCGGGTGTTATTTAGGTAAAATCTCTGTTGAGGCTTGTTTTACTTTTGTATGGTATATTAAGCTTCCCTTGACCATCTACTCCATATGTTTGAAGACTGGCTTCCAAATAGGAAATAGAGTCAAAGAAAATAAAAAGTTGTTGTTAAAGGTTAACATCAGGTATATATATTTATATATACTGTATGTATAACAGCTGGACAGCAATCAGGCAGGTAAGAACGAAAGGACTTCACTTCTTCCCTTATACAATAACCACCTGCCTGATCACATGGTACATCAGTTCCATTTTAAGGAAGATAGTGGGTCCATCTGGAAGCTGGAATATAGGGCCTGATGTATTTAAGCTCTCTGAGGATAAAGAGGATACACTTTCATCAGTGAAGCTGGGTGATACAGCAAACCTGCAATGAATTTCATCAGAGTCATTTGCTATTTGCTATCCTTGCTATGCAAATGTTTTGAATCCTGGACCAGATCAATTCCAAGTGTGCTGGATCTCCCAGCTTTACTAATGAAAGTGTATCCTCTCCAGCCTTGGAGAGCTTTAATACATCAGGCCCATAAAGTTCACTGGACACCATTATCAAATTCTTTATAACATGTATTAGGCAAATTTAGGCAACCTACACGACTGCAGTAATAGAAAAGAGTTAGGAACATAGAAACAGATGTTGTTCGTACAAGGACTTATTTCTATTTATGTGACATTAGGTTTTTTGGTAAGTATTGGAAAAAACACATTGGGCAGGGCTGATACCACTGATATTCACAGAAATGCTTTGTGTTGTCAGTTTACAATAGGAATTACAGAGATGAGTAATTTTCTGGCAGATCGGGTATTTGTGTGTAGGAGTAAAACATAGAGAAATGTGCAAGTATTGCAAAAATGTACTGCAAATTGTTTTGTTTTTTGCCTTGACATACTTCCTAATGTTTAAATCTTTACTTTACAAGACTTCAAAGCAGAACTAGGCATACAACAGTTAAAAAGTCCCTAATATATATAAAGGCACACTCACAATATTCTCTTTGATCACAAAATAAAAGTTATAATATATATATTTATATTTCCAAATGTGATAAATAATATTAAACTATAATATATATTCCCTGGAATTATATCAGTTTTAATATTGGTCTTTTACACTACTTTCTTTTTTACTTGTACCCCGGCATATTTCCTGCTTCTATTACTGTAAACGGTCCAGTCTAATTTACTGGCTGAATTCTTCCTCTATGCCTTGAAATGATTTCTTTTTTCAATGTAACTATTAGAGGTCTGTGGTTTAATAGTTTCCTCTACTGATTTTAGAGGCCAACATAGAGACATGTTTGAAGATTTTAAACACCCATTTTTTTCCTTTACATGACAGGAAACAAAGCAGATTAGGATAAAATATGTTACACACTTAAGGCATCTGTACTTCTAGAATCTGAAAGTAAAAAAAAAGTTTTATGCTGATTGCTCCATGCTTTTGCTCAGGAAGGTGACCCTGCAACCCTTGTGAAAGTTAAATGTCATTCAGGTGACATGTAAGCTCTGGAAGTCTTTTTTAAATAAAAAGTATTTTAGTTTTCTCCTCTGAATCATGATTAGCTACATACAGATACTTTATCTCTGTGAAGACCCAGTTCTCAGATATTCCCACTCCCTTCCTGTAGACTTGATGTCATTCTACGGGAAGGAAGTGGGAATATTAGAGAAATGGGAGTTTACAGATACAAAGTGAAGGTAATTGTATGTTCTCCTCTGAAGTATGATTACCTACATTTTTTTATGCAGTCCTATTCTTTAGATATTTTGAGATTTTCCCATATCTTCCCTGTAAACAGACATCGTGGATATATGCAGAAAGTAGAAGTGTCCAAGGAATTGGACTTCACAAAGCCAATTAAAAATAGGCAGCTAGACATGCTTCATCAGAGAACATACAAAGGTATGAGAGTTCACGTACACTTAAAATGTCAACCTGCTTGAAGATGTATAACACATCTACAATGCATTTTAAGGAAGCAGGAATGTTGAATTTTCTCCAAAGATTGCAGTAGAATATTTTAGATTGGCACCCTATGTGACAGATGTGTGTTAATGGCAAGATCATCATATGAAAATAAGGTGAACAAGTGTGAAAAAATACTAATGCAGCCACCACATCTAAGGAAATGTAGCTTTATTATATTATTTTTTTCCTAGATTTGTATTTAATTTTTTACTGTTCGTTTTTCAGCAGTAGTATAAGAGAGGTAACAAATCCAACAGTGGATATATAAACCTTTCTGGCAGAGAAATCTGTCTTTCCTTTTTTTCTCACCTCATTATTATTGATCATTTCTCTCATTACTGTAGTAGGGTAGTGTTATTGGAATGTGTCTCTGCTAATACTGCTGTCTGGCTTTGGATCTTTTGGATCTCTTTCTACACACTTCCACGCTGAATGGTTTGCTTACAGGTCTGTAATAGAGATGCCCAACATGCGTGTGTAATACATGACATCTTTTCTAAATATAGCTACAAGTTACAAGTAATCTCCCCAGTGGCTTCCTTTGAAAGATATGTTATTCCAGGCTAGCGCCCATGCGTGTGTCAAGCAGAAGGTACACCTTGTGCACTCAATAAGCAGTCCAAGTCCTGAGTAATTACCCAAGCAAATGTTTGTCTAGCTTTCAAAGTCCTTGGAAAGGCAAGCGGGAGGTAGGATGCCAATTCTAGAACAGCTGTCTGCTCAAGGGAATCAGTTACACAAAATGAAAACACAGAATGATATCTATTACACATGGGCATAAGAATATGTGACACAACAATTTTATTATAGTAAAATTCCACTTGGACTTATAAAGTGCAGGGTTTGCAGGCTGCAGCGTCATTGAGATGAATCACCAGAATGGTACGTAAGCATGCTGAATCAGAAAATTTCACAAGCAGCTAGGGATGTGCTGACATATTGTTTGTGCTTTGACTTTTTCAGGCCAATTTTACTCTAAAAGGGAATAAACAAATGTTATCAGAAAACATAATTACCCAGGCGGTGCTTCATCGTCAGTTACTATTTTATGTTAAATGATGTATTTCAAACAAATTCACTGGATTTTTAAAAATTTGTATACTGAATAAATGTGCAGGACACAGATTTTTTTTAAAAAAATAACCCATTATAAATTTATGTATTATATTACTAATGTACACTTATAAAAAGTGAAACCTGCACTTTGAAATTGAAGTGACCTTAATCACAGGGTGACATTACTCAAAGCTATAAACTATGACAGGATTATGCTTTATATTTTTAATGCCTTTCTTCTGACCACAATTGATATTTGATTGGTTGGACGTGTGGAATACCTGATACTCCAAACACATGCTGTGGCTCATCCATTAGTAGAGACGTACAAGCTGGTAGGAGAAAACACTGCAGTAAGGAGCAGGTATTTTTATGACCTGGAAGAACTACTGTGACTTACAGAGAAGAAATGGTGGATTTTAACAACTTCCAGGTAGGTTTGAAACCTTACCTTTTTTTAGGGTTTACTTTGGATAATAGTGATCCAGTGGTGACAGAGTCACTTTAAAGTAAAACTTTCATGGCCTATGTAGCCCCCTTCCTCATCACCCTAGCACCATATGCTCATTTTCCTTGTCCCTCTTGCCGCTCCATTCAGTTGAAATGGGGTAATATGCCTTGTGTAAGCTCCAAACTGATTTGTTAGAACTTAGGCTACCTATACACATCAAATGATTTATCTCCTGAAAAATACGGTTGGGCTTGTCTTGGACAAGAATCCGACATGTGTTCAGCGGTCACCTGACGCCGTTCATGGATCCGTCAGGGCAGATCCATGAACGATCGAAAAGAAACTACCGCTATACAATTCAAGAAAGGAGAGCACAAAGCGTTGCAGCTCGTACTCCCTCCTCCCTTCTCCATAGAATAGAATAGGTGTTGTGTGTACAGGATTCTTTGATCTGTCACTCTCTGTCATTGGAAACAATCATGAAAGATCGTTTCCAGCAACAAAAATTGCATGTGTGTACGCAGCCTTACACAAAGTTATGAACTCATTCCAACTTCCATGTGAAAGAACACTTTATAAAACCCTAATGCTGACTTAAAATGAACACATACTGAAATTATGAATATGAACTATTTTATTGATAAACAAAAAGCAATGGATTAGATTGTGTATTACCTATCCTGGTAAAATCCTATCTCAGTCCCCTATGTAAATCATAGGGGGCGTGTCTGTGAAAGTTACTTGCAATGATATCCGCTATTAATAAACAGGGTGGTAGACTGAGCTAAACATGGCCAACTGCTTAGTGACAAGGTAAAAGCTTATCAATCAGTGGGGTCAGTCACCCCTGCTACATCACCATGTCTGGCTGTAGTTCATTACAACTTCTTGAACTATGCAAAAAGGAGAAAAAAAAACAAAAGCCTTTACCACATACTTCAGATGTCTACTCTTACTTCCAAGGTTCGTCATTCATGTGTTGATGCTTGGGTTCAATTCTTTCATAAAATCATCTGAATTGATCCTTTAATTTTAAGTATAGGATTGAAAGGACCTTAAACAGCCACAATGGAAATTCTCTATATATCCTATGTTTATCCATATATTCTGCATATATCTTCTCTGTATGTATGTATATATATATATATATATATATATATATATTTATACACAGAGGAAGGTTCCTTTTTTATCTGGGATTCCTACATACTCAATAGGACATGTGCTCTGCCGTGAATCCATAATAATGGCAACCCAGAGACATTCTGTTAATAAAGCAGTTTAAGATGCTTGAGTTGGCAGCAGGCCAGTCTTCTTGAACTTCAGAAGTCTTACTGAAAGCAAAACAATCACAGAGACGGGGAAGCAATGTGTGCAAACTGTCTACAGTATTTCAACATGTACATTTCACTTTCAAAAGAGAACATTTCAAATGGTGACGTTTATACCAACAGACCAAATTGTTATGGGATCCATTTTTATTCTTTTTGTAGAATAATTTATATGTTTGATCTTGTCTAATCTAATGCATAACTTTCTTTTTTTATTCCTTTTGTATCATTTTATGTTATACTATATATACTTCTTTTTCCTAACTAGACTTACAGTAAACATCAAACTTTATCATTTCAAGTTTTATTTATTTATTTTTATTTTATGTAACTAGTTTTTTTTTTTAGCATGCTTAACCTGTACAAATGTATTAGGTTCAAAATAGCAACATTAGTTATTTAATAATTTAAACCCAACTTCTGACATCACAATTATTTTTTGACTTATTAAGGTAAATTTATTCTGCTGCTTTCATTAAACAGGGTCTTTCTTTAGGCATTCCTTGTCATTGGGTAACTTTCTCCTTCCTGTATTTATTGACCCTGATTTAATAAAGAGAACATAGACTATCTTTAAAGGAGTCGGGTAATCCAGGAAATTTGGAATTGCTCTGGTCCAGGATTGAAAATATTTGTTAACTAATAGCAAATTATTTTTAGGAAATCCATTCCAGGCTTGCTAGATCACTCAAGTTCTCCCATGATAGTCTATTTACTCCAGACTTGGAGATTTTTAATTAATCAGGCCTGTTGAGTTTAGATTTAAACCAGAGTGTTCTAAGTGGAGGAAAGAAAAAAAACAAACAAACAGCAGAATGCTGGTTTTCTGGTAAAAAACAAAACAAGTCTTTATTAATTTATTTACAACTTTCGTAACACTGATTTTTTATGGTACCCTTACGTGCATTGACTCTGGTCTGATAATCAGCTCAAGGCTGATATCGGACTAGAATTTTGCGTGTGTACAGTAGTCATCGTCCATCCTCCGAATGACTGTCATGGCTGATGCACAGACAATGGACGATGAACGATCTAAATACAAGTTGAGAGGAGAGATCTGCAGCGGGGTGCCCCTCCATCATTTTCCCCCTCCCCACTCCATAAATCAGAAGGGTGCTGTATGTTCATGCATCGTACAGTCGTTAGTCTCTGCAAAGGATCTTTCACGATCCTTTCCAGCGACTAACGACTATACGATGCATGAACATTGAATAATGACTATTACTACAGGTATGCGCCTTAAAAATCAGAAATCTTTTCTTTGTCCTGCAAGCCCTTGATAGTCATGAACAAATATCTGCATGAACCCTGAATGATAGGTCCTATGTTAAAGCCTAATTACCGGTATATGGCTATGCTGGATTTTATTATTGTATAGTATTTTTTGGTATAATAAGATAATAATTGAAAAGCAAACAACAAGTACCACTATGCAGAAATCAGTAGTTTAATGCTAACATCTGGATGTCTACTCCATAAATAATTAAAAGAATTTGATATATATAACCCATTGTTGCTTTACTTTTCATAGCATAAGCACAAGTTCACCTTAAGACTAAAGTTCTATTGGTGCTATATCTTCTCATATATATATATTATAAATGTATCTACAAAGCCACCCTTTACTACTGGAGCATTTTCTCAGACATTTATGAACAATATTACTTCATGTAATTAAGAGAAAGATGAATGAGAACATTTATATAAATGTACCTATGTATTATTTTTGTGCAAAAGTGAGTAAGGTAAATTATTAGGACATTCTATAAAAAAAAATATGCTATAGAAAAGTTAGGTCATAAAAAAGGGAATTAATATAGCGGTAGCGTTATTATTTTTAATCAAAACGGAAGATAAGTATCTTTTTATTATTTCTGTGATGCAAACTATATCCGCAGCCTAAACACACCGCTGATGAGATTGAAATAAACCTTCTGCCTACACAAAGATCAGCAACTTAAAATCATGCATTCTATATGCACAGTTTCTGCTGATCCGACACATAAAGGCACAAAGGTATTTCATGAACCACAACTAAAGATCAGAAGAAAGGAACTCAAACCATTTAGACATTTGTCAAAACCATAACAACACTTTGATTTTGTCTAACAAAACCACAATGCATTTTATGAAGGTGATGAATTCTTTTTTTCTTCAGAAATATGCTACTTCATTTCTTATAGCACAACACAGTGCAGTATGTCATCATCCAGACAGTGAAAAAGGATTTATACTACAAAATGCAACATTGATCAATTATTTTAACTAGTACAAAAAATGACACAAATGATATATATAATTGCTGTGTATTCCCTATTTCCATCATTTCAATTCCAACAGGCAACTGCAATGCTGAAACTGTAATAATAGCACCAATATGTTTTTTTGAAGATGTCATGCTGGTAATTGATGAATTAAGATGGGTTCTACAAACAATTGCACTGAGACTTATTGGGGTTGTTACAATAAGAAACGTTAATGCAAAAAAAAAATTGTGTTCAAAGTAATCATCTACTAGTTGGCAAATCCTTATTTTTGATTACTATTATTTTGATTAAACACAAATTTATTTTATTCAATAAGACTAAGAACTAAACTTGATCTTTTTAAAATCAGCAGCTTTTGTAAACATATTACCTGGAAATACTACTATTGGTGTACACGCATGTAGAAAGGAAGTGGTTACAGGAGATCAGCAGTGCCAATGTGCAACAAAAGGGAAAAAAGTTGAAAACAAGCATTAAAAAATATTTATGATATTCAGAGATTTGTTTCAATACATTTTTATTGGTTTATACAACATACTAGTAATAAACGAATACAAAAAAAAAATAGTAGTAGTGACTTTTTGAGTATAAACATTTTGTACATATACACACAAAAAACATAGATACTTCATCAATACTACACAGAAGGAGGATAACATAGAGACAAGGGAATAGGGGAAGGAAAGAGTGGGACAGGTTGTTCGATCAGTTAAAAAAGTATACTGACGATTTTCAAAAGCGTGCTTCTAAATATATAGCCATCAGTAAATGATCCCAGCCCATAGGCATATAATATTCAATCCACGGTGACCATATTTTCTGAGAGAGAAGAGAATCAGTTAATAAAGCTCTCATCTTCTCATTCACCTGAAACCCAGACATTTTATTCTTAACCTGTTCTATGGTGGGGGTTGTAGCCAGCAACATTTTGGCTGAAGTAAACAGATATGTTAACAGTTTAAATTGATTGTTGGTACAGACCGATGGTTTCAAAGAATGCCTTGACAGGACGCCCAGGATACGATCGTCCCACAATAGTATTGGCCATTTGGTATACTCTTGTCCAAAACCTCTTCACTTTGGGACATTCCCACCATATATGGAAAAGAGTTCCTGAACTGTTACAGCCCCGAAAGCAATCACCTAAGCAAACCTGTTTAAACTTGGCCAGCCTTGATGGCACCATGTACCACCTCAGCATCAATTTATAGTTGTCTTCCACGCGTTAATGCTACAGTGGGCAACTGTAGACCAAATTTTCTCACAGTCTACTTGCTCGAGCGATATGCCCAAATTGTTTTCCCATCTAGACACATAAAAGGGAGTGGACATAATTTCATGTCACCATGTATAGCTGACAAAACCCCTTTCACATGTGGATCCTGTACACACAACTTTTCAAACCAAATCATGGTAAAGGGACCAATGGACCCTCCCAACCCGGTCTGGACGAAATTTTTGATTTGGAGGTAACAAAAAAGCTCTACTGGTAGAGCTTCATGATTTTCACGGAACACATTAAAAGAAAGTATCCCAAATGGGTTGATAAAGTGGTGGAGCCTGTAAAGATCCTTCCCCATCCATCAGTCAAAATGCCCTGGTTCCTCCAGACCTGGAGGGAACATCGGATTCCCAATAACAGGGGCCACTGGGACACAAACCCCCTGATCTGTTTTGTAGAGTCCCAGATTCTCAATGTGTGCCACAGAATAGAGTTAGATATTTGGCAACGCTGAGAGCCTGGGACCCACAGCAGTGCTTCAACTGACATGGCGCCACTGTTTCAGTGGGGAGGTTGTTGTTGTTGTAGTTGTACCCAATTGGGAAGTTGCCTCCGAGCATAATATGCTAGAAAGGGTGTTACCTGGGCCGCATTATAGTACGAACAGAAATTTGGGAGCTGAGCCATTTCCATTCCCATTGGAAAGGAAAGGACTCCTTAAGTGCCTTCACCATTTCTGATGACAGTGTGATATTGAGAGCCTTGCATTTAGAGCTTTTCAGCGGAAGCCTACAAAATACCTGGAAATGGCGTAAAAACCTCCCTCAAGTTAGGCAGGGATACCATTGGGATCGTCAGGCTAAGAAGGATGTCATCTGCAAAGAGACAAAACTTGTGTTGCTTGCCATGCACCTCTATGCCCTGAACAACTACGTGCCATGGGTTCCACTGCCATTGCAAAAAGCAATGGCGACAACAGGCTTTCCTGCCTAGTGCCTCTGCCTATAGGAAACTACGTGGATTGGTATCCCATATAATGAATAAATCTTTAGGAGAGGCGTACAGAGAGGATACCCATGCACAAAAATTTGGGCCAAAGCCTCATTTTTCCAACACTGACATGAGGTACGGCCAAATAACAGAGTCAAACGCTTTACGGATATCCAGAAAAAAATGCTGGTCTGTTTGGCCCGATGAGCTAGATGTTATACCCTTCGTATGCTAACCCCTGATTGTCGTCTGGGAATAAAACCAGTTTGATCCGTTGAAACAATATCACCTATTCCCCTGCCCAACCGAGCCACCAGAATAGTAGCTAAAAGTTTAGCGTCCAGGTTGAGGAGGGAAATCAGCCTGTAATTGGACCAAGTCGTTGAGTCAGTAGAGGGCTTTGGTAACATACAAATGGCTGCGTCAGGAATACTGTTCTCAAGTACTCCCCATGAAGAATACTAATAAATGCTTCTACTAAGTGAGGTCCCAGCGCTTGTTGATATTTCTTATAGTATAATGCCATGAACCCATCTGGTCCCGGCCATTTGTTAGGCTTAAGTCTCTTAATAGCTTGAGTCACTTCAAGCATGGTAATGGGGGCCTCCATGGCCTCCTGTATAGAAGTAGAGATCATATGGAGGGATATAGATGCAAAAAATCTATCTAAAGTTGCCTTGTCAAAGGATTGAGGTGCCTGGTAAAACTTGCGCAGATGTGTATGGGAATTCTTGCAGAATATGAACCGGGTTGCTAGTAAGACCTATCCCATTGACTTTGAGTGATATTCAGAGATTTAGTAAGTTATGGTAATATTTGTAACTGAAAGAGGAAATCACTATCTGCTTTCTGTTACTACTACTTAGTAGTGCCACATAATGCAGCCTGCTTGTTCTTAAAATGCAGTGTAATCTGCCCGTGGTATTTACCAGAACTCTCACTGCCTAACAGTTCCTCCCTGCCCCCCCCCCCCCCCTTTTAATTCAGTTAGGGTTGGCATGTACTTTAAAATGTATAGGCATGAAACTTTTTTTAATTTTAGATTGAGAGGAAAAGGTTTATAACAGGTCAGGTTTTTATTGCTTTCTGTGTGTCCTGGCAATCATTTACAATGGAGCAAGAGATAAATCTTCCAATGGGCACTTTTTCCAGTGCCAACAAAAATATCTACTCACTTCCTTTTGAGTAAATGAAACAAGAAGTGCAAGGAAGTCTCTACAATAGGATACTGCCAACAAAAAATAAACTTATAGCTTTTAACCATTACCAATTTATTATCAGGTATCCACTGACCAGTATTTAAGGGAAACCATTATGTATGTTAGTATGTAATTAACCTTTTTTTCCTCCTTTGTTTGCTTTGCTTACGGGATTCAACTTGTCTGTGATGTAAACCTTTAAACCAAACACAACCATTGTAGTAATGCAGATCTTTCAGCGAAAAGTGTAACCAGACTGCTACTTTTCATCTCCAGTTACTCTCACACCTATCATAGAAGTCTTCCTGAGAAAAGCTGCCACCTCTACGGCAAGTAGATACAACAGAATGTGCTGGAGGACATGAAGCTAAATACTTAAACAACCACTCTCTCTTCTTCTCTACTTAAAGAATGTGTCAAAGCAAAACACAGCATATGCAGACTATCTCTGCAAAACATGCACATTCCCCTGTGTTGTTTCCCCCCCTTAAAAAAACATGTACAGAAAAATGTACTCAGCAAATTGTCCTAATTTGGGCCAACAACACACACCATTTTAGTGGTCTCAATTCTGCTCAGTTTCATTTTGTAAACTACCCACACCTTCTCTGTCCTTTCCTTGGAACATAGACAATAATAATTTGTCCCCTCTGCGAGAAAAAAAAACCTGTTTTGATTATTCTGCAATAAAAAAACACAACTCAATGTATGATCCCAGCATGCCTGGACACTGGGAGTAAATGACCTCTTCTGCGCATGCGTGGGAGTTACATCATTGCAGTCTGACCAACCATGATGACCAATATGGACTGGGTGAAGATATCAGTGATGGCACTGAAGCAAAAAGTGATTTTAGTTAAATAACTGCAAACAGACTGAAAGGTTTATTTTATTTCAAAAGAAAGATCACCTGTCCCCTCTGCAATAAAAAACCTAGCTGGTGACAGGTATTTCATTTTTAACTTTAGCTATGCTCTAATGCTTGTTTGTAGGACTCACAGGAAGTGTTGCTGTAGTGTTGAATTTATTTTCCTATTACATTAATTTTCATCAGTGAACCTGGGTGATCCAGCAAACCTGGAATGGATCGGATCCAGGGTTCATTGCAAACATAGCAAATGACTTTAAAGAAATCTGTTCCAGGTTGCTGGATCACCCAGCTTCATTGATGAAAGTATATATGCTCCAGCCTTGGAGAGCTTTAATAAATCAGGCCCAATGACTGGAATACCCAACTTCAATGCCCTTCTTTAATAAATTATTTTAAAAAATTCGAGTCTTTTGATAATGTTCACATTTTTTCTTTGAATCCTTTGATTATTTAAGAAGTTTGTCTCATGATCTTTCAGAGTGATATATTGTGTATAATATTTGTGTAAAGATATTTTTTATGACATTGATGATCAGATCACATAGTAGGTATCAGTCATATAGAACTTCTAAAAATCACTAAGGGTTTACAAATGTTTTTAAAATCATACAGTAATCATGTGCAATCTTTAGTAAGTTTAGCTTTCATATGTAAAAAAAGTTTCAGACTCTTCTCTGTATGTCAAAAATAGAAGGCATGATGAATAATTAGGTCAATTTATCACGTAAGGTAAATCAGAAAGATATTAGTAATATACCACTGACACATATATTAATTATCAAGCATATTACATCAAAACTTTATTTGCATGGGAATCACAGTATTGCATAAGTGCATTCTAAAAATATATGCATGAACCATTGTTTCTATAGATTTTTATGTCAAGTCTACTGGCCACGCCAACATTCACTTTTTTCTTACGTGTATTTTAAACTGTCATTACAACAGATTGGATTTTGTTTTCTGTATTTCTAAATCTGAGTTGATTTTCTTGATTATCTGCTTTATTTTATACCCATGTTATACATTTCAGCCTTCATCCTGGTTCGTGTCATTATTAAATATGTTAGGTTGGGAATACACTAAGTATGAAGAAGCAAATTCACTAATGGCTGTCAGCCTAATATTTACATATTATGAATAAAGCAATATATTATAATATAAAAAATGTAATATAACTAAAGAGTGATTGTAAAGGGTTATGTGCACCAAACATCCTCAGATATTTTCAACATGTTCCTAAATTCTGTACCCTGTATTTGGTAATCTCAAACCTGTTACTTTGGAAAGGAGGGTGGTTTTACAGGTAGTCATTGAAAAAGACTACACATTTTTATGCTAAGTACTTGCATGTTAGTTAAAAAGATAATTGACTTGTGATTAGTCTAGTTCTTTCCATAGTAATCCAGGTAGGCAGTTTATTGCAGGGGAAAGAAAGGGAGTGGGGTTTGCAGACTGATATCATGCTGTGACTAGGAGACAGGTTGCCAGGTATGCCTTTGTTACCCTAAAACCCATTTGGAAAGTGTAGTTATTTGTAAAAGTTCATTGTATAGGGTTACATTGACCTGCAGATTTTCAGTGGTGTCCTTTGGGGGGGTTATGTTTAATTTATTCAGGATTAGAAACCCTAGGGCCAATGCAGTGCACCTAGACGGTGCAGCTAAGGTGTAGCTATTGTTAACCTTTCAATGATTTCAGAGGAGGTAAATGGTCCTAGCTTCTTAAATTGTATACATGAGCAAAAGAAAGCATATGTAATTCATCTTGGCAATACAAAAAGTAATGATAAAAAAAAAACTCTGTTGTTAGAAGTTGTCAGAGCTCTAAATTTACTGTGCACCAAAATCCAAACCTGTGTGTTAATAGACATGCCAAGTTATTGGACCATATAAAACATCCCTCTATGTTATGGGAGGCATTGCAGAGAGTACTAAATATATGTGTGTTTTAATATGGTGATTGAGAAACAGCAAACACAAAGTTCTAGTCTCAACAAATGAAATTTCCCTGGAACCAGTGTAACCTGTAAAACTGACACTCTGTGGATACTTTAGTGATCTCCCAATTCATGGGATAGATACTCAGCCACCCTTAGCTTTTCAGAGAAAGTTTCTTTTATTTTTTTATCTGATACATTGAATTTTGATCCCACTGTATAACAGCTGGTTTGTGTATCTACAGGGATCAGTGGCAACAGATAACCCTGGTCACCACAGTGTGGATTGAGAGAGGCAATATTGTCATCACAGTAGATAACAAAATGCTGGATAAGGAAATTGCCCAAGTGTTGACATCATATTACTAAACACCTGATAAATCCCATCAGGAAGAGGCTTGTCCATCATTTCATCATATTCAAAGCGCCTTGAGTCACTGAAAAAGTTTCTGGACTAGTTAACACTGCAAGTGATTCTTTGCATTAACTAGCACTTTGCAACTCTATCACAATACTGGCACAATGTAAACTCCAGTGTCTCAGTGGGACTAGTTCAAGCATGGTGATGATTGGCATTCTTTAAGTCCTGCTGCAGGCATTGATGCAAAAAGCCTATCAGAACCAGTAAAATAACTTGCACATGCCTGTTTTTAATCTTATTTTTCTATGCATTTTTTGACCCCCCTTTGTTTAACACATTTGGTCATACATGTACATGGTTATATGTATATGGATAAAAAATTTTACAATGATTGCTTACATGCACCTATACGGATTTTCTATTCCAGTCAAATAAAATGCAAATGTACAGCTTCATCTTGCATACCTCCTGCACACACAAGGATTATCAGCAAATGAGTCGATTCATATTTGTAAGAATTATATCCACCATTTCCCTATCAATATTTGACAGCAGGAAAAGCAATTTTGCTTTCAAGATTTATAAACTTTTATAAAAACCACCAGTTTCGGCATCTGTTTTGTGCTTACATTATGTTCTAGCATTGTAGCCTCCACCATTGATTTTGCCTTTTGACACTTCTGGTAGTGTCAAACTCTTCATGCACATGGTGTTTCCTTATTTTAAGCACCAAATCACACAAAGAGTACTAATAGGGCTGTCATGTTTTCTGTACATAACAAAACCATCCCCTCCCACAAACCAATCACATCATAGGAGCACAGTGACCTAATAAGGATGTCACAGGGTTTAAAATAAGATATGTAATAATAAAAGGGAAAGGTTAAGTAAAACAATATTAGCATGTAGAGGAGTGGAAAGGGTCTGACATGACAGCCAAATAACCAGCATTTTAAGAAGTATCCAGTTGAACCTTTTTTTTTTGCTATTCAGTTTTTTAGGTTTTGTATACCTTATAGTCTAATCATCTAAAAGGGCTCTATTTATAAAGCAGGGAATCTGCCTTGGAAACACATGAACCTGAAACATTTTCCACCAGGCGATATTTTAGGTAATGTCTGATTCCCTTCTTTATAAATACATTCCAACATGGGGAGAAGTACAATAAAACATCACAGATTAACTTTTAAGTAAAACTCACTTTTTATACCAGATCACTATTGGTCCTCCAACAAACTGAGTTGTGCCGGGAGCAGAGCTCTAGCTTTATTATGGTAATATAACTTTAGCTTACTGTTTTTTGAATGAATGTTCGTTCCTTTTTTTCAGGTTCTGTAGTTCACATGGATTTTCTTTAGGTAAATGTAGTTATTCTAAAAACACGTTACTGCAAATTCAATTATGTAGAAACCAGTGATCAGCTAGGTGTGCTTGTGGCTAGGAGGCTATCCATTGTTCAGGAATTCAGTAAGGCTACATACACACGTGCAATGGTTCCCGACCGATAAATGGCTCATGCCCGATATCGGATGAGAATCCTACTTGTGTACAGTGCTCGTCATCCATCGTCTGAACGACTGTCTTGGCGGATCCACGGATGACGAATGTTCGTAATGCAAGTGAAGGGGAGAAAGCGCAGTGGGGTGCCACTCTGTAGTTCTCCCCCTCCCCTCTCCATGGAGTAAAGAACAGAGTGCTGTATGTACAGTGCTCATTCATCCATCATGCAGTTGTTTGAAAGATTGTGAAAGATCCTTTCCAACAACATTTATTGCATGTGTGTACATAGTCTTAGACTAGATTACCAAAGGAGATTTTTAATTGCTCAGTTGTACTACTAAACTTGCTAGTGATGAACTGCCAAGAGCAGTGATGGATCATTGAAATAGAACAAAATGGCTCCCTATGGCGTAAGCTAGGAGTGATTAAATATTTAATGATATGTGCGATTGATTTCTACAACATGCTTCAGGTTCATTAGAAGCCATATATAGGAATCAGCAATTAAGCAATTTAGCAATTAATCCATAAGATTAGTAGTACAATAGAGCACCCCAAAAACCACCTGTGTAGTTTTCAGCCTTGTACACATACATTCAATAGCTGATACTTAAAATGATCACTTTGGGTTGCAGTAGGATCTGCTGCCAAGCAGCCTGCTTGTTCTGTGGAGAGGGATGGGGTAAGACAAGTGGAAGGTGTCTTGCTTTAAGGACACATTAGCAATTGTTAGGTGATGGGGCATGGCAAAACACTAAACAACGTCAAGGAACAATAATCTATAGTGATAAAAATCCAGAATCTCTACAAAACTTTAGACTATAAAGGTTGTACTCTTCCTGGGCAAAAATCTGACATGTGTACAGCATTCCTCTCTTCCAACATTGTTTATCAATTTGCAATTGTGGATTGATGAATGACCGATCAGGAAGGACTGCTGTTCACTCCTAAGAAGGCAAGCACAATGGGGTGTCACTCGTCCCCCTCTCCCCTCGATAGGACATAATGGAGCTATGTATACAGCACTAGTTCATACATCTGTACAGGGTAAGAGTAGGTTGCTCAGCAATAGAAATTTGTCCACTGAGTATAAAAGATCATCCACTGACTGTTTAAGAATTATCAGATCCTTTAATAAATGGCCAGCATTAGGCATTTGGGAAATCCATTAAATGTATATACACAGAAAATGATGTCTGTGGGAATAGACTCTTACAACATTTCCTCATGGCTAACGGCAATGAGAAGATACAATTGTTGGGGTAAATTTGATGACCTCACATCTTGTACAATAAAATCAGGCAAGCCTTGTCCTGACATTGATTGCTACTGTCTTCAGACAGAGTGACTCCACTCAAATAATAGGGAGACAAGTTGAAAAGTATCGGGAAGATTTTTTTTTTTCATAAGGTAATTTAACCAAGGCGTATCTTCATTGAAAAGTTGACCTCCCTCTGTGACAGACAACAGGTACAACAAGGAATCCCCTTTTAAATAAATGACTTTTTTAAAATGCAAAGGTTAGCCTAAAACCTCCAGAGGCAGCATGAACTGTTTTACACTTTCTTTTAAGCACATTTGCATTATAATACCATTATCTGTGTCACCCTGTGCAGTGTTTGTTTATTGTAAATGGCAAGTCAGGAAAAGTGACCATGTCTTAATGACCTTATGTGGACAACAAATGAATAAATTACTGGGCTGGCTGTATGCCAGCATAGCTGTATGTATTTTGTACACAGGTAAGCTCCAGGAGAAGAAGGTACCATTACTCAATAATGAAGGCCAGTTGAGTACAAGGTAAATTTGTTTCTCACAAATAAAATTGGCCTTAGATTTTGGTTGTGACCCTCCCCAAGGGAAAGTTAGTGACATGACTTTGTAACGCAAAGTCCATATGCAAAAAACAATGCCTTAGAGTAAATTAAAATTACGTCTACCCACGTTTGTGTCTCTAGCCTTTTTTGAAGAGAAAAAAGAATTTCAGCATCAAACACAAAGTTAAAGTGCGAGATACCTGATCCCCTGCTGAAAGTTGTATTTTGATCCACTGGCCCCAATATCACTTCTGTCATGTATTGTAATAAGAAATTTATGGGAGAACCACAAAGTGCAGGAACCAAAAGTCTGAGCAATGACATCCCCTATCACAGAGAAATTACAGAATGCCAACATGCTGGGCGTTACAGATCTACTTGGTTTGGCAATTCTATGCCAAATGTCTTGAAAATTTGATAATAAGTTATGTTAGTTTATATATATATATATATATATATATATATATAAAACGATAATGGTATATATGTTGTAAATAAATCTATTTAAAAAAAGGACACAGTGATGCATCATCTGGCATGTTGTTGTTGTCTATACATTACAGCAGACTTTAATCAGTGCTGACATTCAAGGATTGTGTTACTGTATAATATACTCATGGGAGATCCACCATGGAGATGTGTATCTTGGCTGTGACTGAGAGAAGTGACAATTTAATCAATCCATATGTTCTAATTAGCTGTCCTAATTTTCCACTTACCACACAAGGAAAGACCTTTATCAATTTGTTAGTGCCATACTTCAAGTGTCAGACTAGTTAAATTTAGTAATTCAGTTTTGGCAGCTGCTGGGTGGTCTATTTACCTGCTGGCTTTTTTTACGCTTGGTAGTAAAATTCCTTATTCATATTTTTCTGTTCCGTTTTCTTATGCTGGAGCCTCAGTTCTCCTGCAGGAGATCGGAAATTTGCCTTATTCTGGCTACATGTATATGAAAAATACTGCTCTTTTTTCTGTATAATAAAATAAACGTTCTAGCAATTATATTCGTCTGGTACTTTCAGTTACATGGTTACTGTTTTACATTTCATCTTAGAATTTAAACATCTCAGATCTACAATCTCAGAATATTTATTTCATTATAATATCATTGATAGGTTTAGTTTTGAGTGCGTGTTAATGAAAATATGTTTCCTTACAATCTAAACACCCATTTCCACGCTGAAAAGAATTGTTTGTTGCACAATATTGCTTACATTTCAAACAAATATTTCTCTAGATTTATTGCTTATGGTTATTAAAACTACTTAATGTAATTCATTTAAAAAATATTTTTATTTCTCTGGTTTTACTTTTGATGATTTGATTTTACTGATGATATATCTAGATGATCATTTGTTAAAAAGGATGTTTTTATGAACTTGTAGTGGAGTTTTTTTTTAAAGATGTGTTTAGGTAAAACAAGTATTTTAACTACAATAAATGGTATTTGATAAATATATTATAATATAAACTTTTTATGTTAGCCATTATAGTTATTCCACAAAATTTTTTTCAAACGATGTGATTAAGTAAAACAAGTATTTTAACCACAATAAATTATACTTAATAAATATATTTTATTATAAACTTTTTATGTGAGTCATTATAGTTATCCTACAAAAAGGTTTTTACCATACAAGAGCAGGAGGCACAAACATGAACGTGTTGAGCAAAAGTTTTACAATTTATCCTAATCTTTCATCCCATTTTAGCATTTTTATAATGTAATAAATGTGCTTATAGATCCAAGTAAAAATGCAAAAGAAAAATAAAAAATAGTTCAGTGCGATAATATTAAACAAAATTTTAGTAAAAAAATACTAACATTTTTATGCTCTATTTAATGAAATTTGTTTATTAGTAATTTTATTGATCAGTCTATCGTAAAATTTGTAAACACGTGCCCGTCTCTATTTGATATGAGTTTTTACATGTTTGGGTTTGGTATTAAAAAATGAATAGCACACAAAATACTCTGTACATTATTAAACATTATCCATCAGTAGAATTTACATCTGCTGGCCATCTCTAAACTGCCATAAGAAATGTTTTTTTGTGATTTTTCTAAATATTCTGTTATGTTTGTTGGTAAATGATTGATTTTTTTAAATATATTACTATTTGATGCTCTAATGCACATTTCTTCAGACTATATATAAAACCACACTGTACACAGAAATAACACAGTTGTGTAAATTAATTGTAATTAAAAATGATACATTTCACATCACTAACAACATGCACTATTACAATTTTTGGAAGCAAATTTTGTGAATAAATCTTGACAATAGGAATATAGAGTTAAACAGCATATTTTGACAAGTTTTTTCAGAAATCTTTTATAATCTATTTATAATCAGAAATCTTTTATAATCTTTTTATTTAACATCCTCCGGTGAATACCATTCAACCGAAATTAATAAAAAAAGAGTACATTACTCTAAATTGCAATTAAAGGTAAGAAGAAAAACTAAAGTGAAAGCATCACATGGACACATGATCCCAGTGTTGAAGAGTTGGCTATAGAATAGCAGAAGTCACATTTTCA
Source organism: Pyxicephalus adspersus (assembly GCF_032062135.1). Classification (NCBI taxonomy): domain Eukaryota; kingdom Metazoa; phylum Chordata; class Amphibia; order Anura; family Pyxicephalidae; genus Pyxicephalus; species Pyxicephalus adspersus. The sequence continues at coordinate 78,489,637 of NC_092861.1, read as the reverse complement.
TGTATTCTGCCCTTGTTGAATATTAACAGCCTTTTTTGTTTAAAAAGTTGGCATTCGTCCTGTCAGCTGAACAAAAGCTGCTCGGATTTGGATCTCTGGTCATAGACTGTGTGCATGAGCTATGCAGAAACTATTCAACAAGATAACCTTCAGAGTGAATTTATTACACTGTAATCTTAATAAAAAATTGATAAACTCAGAATATGCAGATAACGTATTCTTATATTAATGTATTATTGTTTGTGTGTTCTAGCTACATTTTAATTAGTTAAAATAAACACCAATTTCTTTATAGTGTAGTTATACAAATGCACATGAATACTATAAATATATTTGCACCTGGAAATAAAACTAGAAAAATATATAAATTTTCACCTGGTAAAATTTGTTTTTGTTCTTTTTACTGTTACATCAGAAAATGCCTACCACAGCATTCTGATTACTCATGATTCAAAACTTTATGTCCTATTCATATTTGAAATGTATATTTTGTAAAGGGAAATATAAACAAAACTGTAAAATGAACCAGTAATATATTGATGTATACATTTACCATTTTATTATTAATTTATTATACATTTCTTTCCCTACAGTAGCAGGTGATTTATGGCACACAAAGATGGTGCATTTCTTTATTTTCATTTAAAAGGACCAGAGAATCCCTATTTAATGTACAGAGCTGCATAATATGTTAAATAAATACAGTTTATTATTATTATTATTATTATTATTATTAATAATATTAATAATAATATCATCTTTTCCTAGTATGGGTAGTTGTGTTACTTTTTTAATTTTAACAGGTTTGCCTATTTTTTTAGTATGTGTAAATTTTGCCACTTTTTCCCCGCACCAAACATTTTCCATGTCAAAGATAACATTTTCTTTTCACATTTGTAAAGAAATGCAGATACCGGTATTTGACTGATACACTTGAGAAGACATTGGAACAATGTAAATGTAAATATATAGGATGAATATATAGAGTGAATCTTTGTTAACATTGAATACCTGTGTGCTGTTTTTTCAGTATCTTTTCAAATGACTGCTTGTTTACAGTAAACAAGGCTCAGCTTATTAAGCAGCATTCACTTTGCAAGTAAACACTTGCAATTTTAGGTGAGCAGCCTCCTTTGTTTTATCTAATGGTGAAGCAGAGTGAATTGATTATATTCAAACTGATTTAGAAAAAAACCTGCTAGGTGAATTTTCAGAGGCGTTTCTGTTGTCCTACATATCTTCACACAGTTCATCACCTACCATGACTGCCTAGTTTCCTAAAATCTGTACATTTTTGACATTGTTATTCTTGATTACATATATCAGTGAATCCCCCAGTGTGATCTTCCAGAGGTTTTAGTTGAAGTTTAGTAAAATATTAAGCAAAGTAAGCAAATTATATCTAAAAATGGAATTTATTACACAGACAAACATATCACTTGTCCCACACACAAAACTGTCTGTTAGGCAATAATAAACCTAGTGACGTTTGCATAGTGAAAAATACACTTTTGGGATTTAGGACAAAGCACTTCACTTGTGAAGTGCAAAGATTAATAAATGACCTCCAGGGACTCTCAAATGTGTCAAGCAGTTGTTTATTCCTCCCAATCCACCTTAATTAACAACACCAAATTAGCACCATCACGCCCTTGAAACACATATATTGGTTTAACAAATAGTTTACAGCATTTAACATAAATCAATGTTGTTTTAATTAAGTCATGTAAAAATCAATATTTTGATTAAGTCCTTGGTGTACACTTTTGTTAGGTAGGTGATAGTGTTGCTTATCAAAAGAATTATTTGAATATTTTTGTTTGCAATATGTGTAAACGCTGGATATTCCACTATATTACATATACACAATTTGTAAAAAAAAAAATGTAGACCAAAGAAAAGCAAATAGGTCAGAACATTGTCACCCCATGATAGAAGGTGCCTGAACAAGGATCATCATGATAAAATCATCAAATATTCTGCATATTTAAAAATCTGGAAATGATCTTTTGAAATGCAATTATCATGTACAGATGTTAGTGACTGGGTTTACATATATTTTCATTTGCCAATGAATAAATCTTCCAAAGATTCAGTACATATGCAGTTCTAAGTAAATCTTTTGAGCAGTTTTCTCATTAAGAACATGAGGCTAATTCTAATACAGCATACACCGTGGCGCACAATGACAGCTGAAAAGTGGTGCTCTAAATTTTAGAGTTTGCATATTTGGCTATAGCTGAGATGTTATAAAAATAAGTCTAAACATTTTGTCAAATATTTAATTGTAGCTTGTTTAGACTGTAAGCTCTGTTGGGCAGGGTCCTCTGCTCCTCCTGTGTCATTGTTTGTACTTGCCAAGTATGCAGGTTTGTCATCTGCTGCCCCTATTTAATTTTCAGCACTGCATATTATGTTAGAACTTTATAAATAAAGGTTAATATTATGATTTAAGGCCTGCTAATTACTCACAAGATGCCCAACAATAAGATCTCATTGAAATAGAAATCTTCGACCATAGCCCTTGATTTTACCAAACACAAGCTGACCTGGCATATGGTAATGACAGAGTGTTGTGTATACTTACCAACATCCTTGCTGCCTTTTATAATATTTTGAATCCATGGATTCATTTTTTGAGATTATTATACATTTATTATATACATATATATCAGTTGCCGACAAACGCAACTGTAGGTGCAGAGTTAGCTTGGGGTCCCTCTGCCAAACTGACTTGGAGCCCCTGTTGGCTAAGGTAGGTCTTGGGCCCTTGTTTAGTGGCACACTTTGCACCTCCCTATGTCCCCTATTGATGTATATCTCTATAAATTATATTTCTTAGCATTAAGACACGAGGGCCTAGAGAACTAATTCATCAATATGTTAACCCTTTCACAAGGAGTTCATGAATTAACATCTGTGTACAATAAGGAGAATTTCTGGCAACAGCTTGTGCTGGGAAATGGTTACACAAGAATTAATTAAAAAAAGGTATTCACTTCCCAACAAAGAGAAACCTTATATTAAAACAAGGGGTGTCACATTCTCTAGAGAAAAGCTGTCCCTCTGCGCTGTGAAACAAGGGGAAGGTGTCAGAATGATGCCTTTCTACAAATGATGGTGCTCCATTCATGCTGGGTAGGGTAATTATATCATGTACATCTGATCACTAGGATCAATGTCTGCCTCATGCATATTATATGAAGCAGCACTTGGATGGTGTGAGGTGCTGGCAACGATAGGCTTCCTATTGAATTACTTGGCCTGACTTGTTAAACATACGGGAGAGGATCAAGTGTGGGGATCAACCATCTCAAAAGACTTGAGATGAAGTTGGCCGACTGAAACGTGTCAGGTTTGAACTTGAGGTCAAGTAAACGAATCCCTAAAGCACTGAACAGAAGACAGTAACTGAAACCCAAAATCACGTAGAACAACGTAAAGCCATAATATATTACTTTTCTTGAAAATGTGATCCTTTTGCTAATGGATAAATATTAGTGTTCTTGTCATTTGGCAGAGACCTTAGCTTTCAGTAGACGTGTGCCATATTCTAATGTACGCTTAATGCACTGCCCATGCTCAGCAGGCAAGAGGTTACCCCTTCACACAACAGGCTTCTGTCTCATACATTAATCACATAGGTCACCAAAGGCTGTGACTTTTACTGAAGTCCAGGCCGCTTATATCAGGTGATGAAAAGCTCACAGATCATAGAGTGTCAGCACTTGTGAATTTCTAGCCGGTCACGCAGATTGTATCATGAGAACCAAAACTCTTACTGGAATGTTTTACATGTATTTTTTAAAGATATTCATTATTCCACATTGCTTTCATTAGAAGAGTAATCAACAGAATTTTATGTGAGAATGAAGACAAGGTGGGATGAAGTAAAGGAGACTTGATAATCTATTTAAATAATTAAGGTGGATTTAAGAATCAGAAACAGAAAAAAATTGATTATAAATAAATAGAATATAGAAATGTTTGTGATGTTAATTGGATATCTAAAATGGAATTGGAGAAAAAATACATCTTTTAGTAAATTTGCCAATTTATTATGCTTTTACTTTTTTCCCAAAATAATGGATGTTTCTTATTTTAGAAATAGAGGATTTTAGACAACTGAAACACATAAATATAGAATATGAGCATAGATGTGTATGCAAGATTGTATAGAAAGACCACAAATGTAGTATTATAATGGTAAAGTACCACCATTTTATTGGATGGTATGTTGTAAAATGTAATCAAATTTTTCATTAATTTAAATGTTAAACTAAATTTTCTGGAAAACACTCTTTCTGGACATCAGTGCAAAAAATGTACACTTGTATATGTAATTAGCTTGTGTAATGATGTGCACATTTACACCGTGTTAACATTTCTGCGCCCTGTGATTGAATGCTGGAGCTTATCACATTCTATGTAAAGTTTTCTTTCCTGAGGCTGCAATTGTTGTAGGGGTTAGTTCATTATTTTCTTCACATGAGATTAACACTTCCACTGTTTGAATAAGACTGGAGGCCTATGCTCTTCCATTTTAATGTTGTTTTTCTTCTTTGAAAAACAATTCTTTCATGACTGTATGCACAGACAGGCCTTTCAGATGAGGGCTGCAGCTCACTAAAAGCACACAGTTTAGCAGACAGAAGAACTTTGTCAAACTCAAGCATTGTTATGCAAGAATGTCTTAGAAGCTTTCATCTGATAAGGGGAGTAACTGGACAAAGACCTGGGTGTGGTGGAAGATGTTGTGATAGAAAGAGAAAGGGACTTTACCTGGAAACTTCAATTAAAATGCCTGTCTTTCACTTTTTTGCATTAAACAATATTGAAACTAGCCTTTCTCATCCATCCCCCTAAAGCTTTATTTACATAGGTACAAATCAAGAGAACTTGGCAATCTGGCAACTTTAAAACTTAGGGTATAAAAAAAATATTCAGGGGCATTCAGTAAAGTATTGCTTTGGACTTCACATTGTTACTTTCAAAGGTGAGAGCCGTTGAATACAAAAAGTAGTTTAGCTAATAAATTATTTTCACTGGCTAGATTGAGTGTAGAGAAACCTATAAGACTCAAAAGTTACCTCTGGCTTATATATGAGCACAGGAAAAAAAGTTTCTCAGTTGGGAACTGGCATGTTGTGATAGAGGGGCTCATTTATTAAAAGATGTGGGAAACGTCAGACAATAAATTGAGTAAATATTTTTTGTTTAATTATTTAGCTACCTGAGAAGTACATTCCTGTAAATAAGCAATTAAGTGCAGATAAACAGTAATTTACTTTTCCCATGATTGGATAATTAAAACAAGTAATTGCACAATTTATTGTGTGAATTTTTTCAACACTTTTAGTCAGCAGCCAACAAAGGTGTGAAAATACTCTATATAAGATGATCAACACCCAAGTTTGTACAGGTAAAGCAGTTAACCCGCCTCAGTAATCTGCACAGACACATCACCAACCAATGAATTATGTGGGCAATACTTTGTGTTGAACAATTGTTTAATGGCTGTTGCTTATCCTGTGATAATTTGGTATTGGGGATGTCTTCTTGCTTCCTCTTCTGTTACCAGAATCATACATTCTCATAGCGATCAGAGTGTGCGTGTTTATGGGTAGATCTTTCAGAAGAAAGCTTTTTTCACTGGTCACATTGAGCCTGCATGTCTGCTTGCCCTCTGATGTCTATGGCTAGCTTTAGCTTTTTAAATGATACCCTTTGATGTGACAATGCAAGGTGTGTAGTTATGTCTTGAAACTTACTTTATCTCTGCACTTGTGTTCTAAGATATTTCAAAAGCAAGAAAATTATAGAAAATGAAGCACGTGTAGAGCGATAAAAGGAAAGCACTGAGGCATGACATCCAGTGTTACTTGATCTTTAATCCTGGGGAGAGCATTCATACAAAGACACACAACCTCATGTAGTGTATAACCCTTTAACTTCCAATGCACAAACATTGGGCCTGATTTACTTATGATGAGCCCAGGCTGGCATAGAGGGTGAGCAATGTATTCTCACTTTGTTCTCATCAAAATGTTGCTTACCTGTTTAAGCAGGTCCGCAAAAATGTGAGCTTTACATGGATAAACATGGCTGTACTATAACCACTTCAACAAAGCTTGTTATATGTAATCAGCTGAAAATGTATTAAACAATATTTTATTCTGATTATTGTCAAGAGCAGAGACTTAAAAATAATGATTATGAATATATATATATATATATATATATATATATATATATAGAGAGAGAGAGAGAGAGAGAGAGAGAGCTCCGATATTCATCAATCAAGAGTTTTACTTTTTTTCCTGTTATCGACATTGTAGATTCATATTGAAGATTTACAAACTATAAAGAAACGCAAATGGGTCCT
>NC_092861.1:78317143-78483242 GCF_032062135.1 Pyxicephalus adspersus | reverse complement strand
ATTGTCAAGAGCAGAGACTTAAAAATAATGATTATATATATATATATATATATATATATATATATATATATATATATATTGTACTAGTCAAAGGTTTGGTCACACCTTCTCATTCAAAAGTTTTACTTTTTTTCCTGTTATCGACATTGTAGATTCATATTGAAGATTTACAAACTATAAAGAAACGCAAATGGGTCCTTTTTTAAAAAAAACAGAATTTATTTTATATTTTAGATTCTTTAAAGTCATTGATGACTATACAAACTTTAAACCCAATGGATGTTACTGTAGTAATGATACCACATGCCAGTAATATACATAGAAAGGTACAAAGGTGTATTTCAGGCCTTTTTAGACAACTAATAGATACAAAGATAAAAATCAACAACTGTATTAACTTTCAATTAAAGAGCAGGCAAAATTCACAACAATCTCATTGTCAATAATATAATCATATAATAATCTCCATTATCATGTGAGGTTGAAAACCAGTTTTAGGCATACATACATACGACAGTCCAAATGTGTCCTTAAAATTCCAGTGAACTCTGTATAATAATACGAAGGGTAATACTGTAATTCGAAAAACAAAAACATGACTCATGTACATTTGACAATCACGAAATACCATAATATTATCTGTAAATCCACTTACAGGAAACCAAAGTAACATCTAAAAGAAAATCAGTGACCCTGGGTGGAATGAGAAGGGGAAAGGATGGGAAACTGCCACTGATTGCAAACAGAAAAACCAAGGTACACCACCATTTTCCAAGAGCGAAAAAGAATGATGTCTTCAATAACATGCGTATTTTTATTCGATAAAGATCGCACTAGCCATCAAGAAAAACCTAATCAATGATATTGCCAACCACCAAAATTTATAACAGTAATAGTTCAGACAAGCTATATATACAGGGTGTCCCAAATATCACTATACACTTTTATTGAATTTCTAAAAATTACATATATATGTATTACAGTGAGTGAAAGAAGTATTTGATCCCCTGCTGATTTTGTACTTTTTCCCCCTGACAAAGAAATGACCAGTCTATAATTGTAATGGTAGGTTTATTGTAGCTGTGAGAGACAGAATAACAACAAAAGAACACTCAAAACACAGTGCTCAAAAGTCAGATCTTGATGTGCATTGTAATGAGTGAAATAAGTATTTGATCCCCTATCAACCAGCAAGATTTCAGGCTCCCAGGTGTCTTCACTGTATGCAGGTAACAAGCTGAGATTAGGAGCACCCTCTGTAAGGGAGTGCTCCTAATCCAAGCTTGTTACAGTACATGTATAAAAGATACCTGTCCACAGAAGCAGTCAATCAAATTCCAAACTATCCACCATGGCCAAGACCAAAGATCTGTCTAAGAATGTCAGAGACAAGACTGTAGACCCACACAAGGCTGGACTGAGCTACAAGGCTATCGCCAAGCAGCTTGGTGAGAAGGTGACAACATCTGGCGTGATAGTTCGCAAATGGAAGAAAATCAAAAAGACTGTCAATCTCCCTCGGTCTGGGGCTCCATGCAAGATCTCCACTCGTAAAGTTGCAATGATCAGGAGAACAGTGATGAAGCAGCCCAGAACTGTGCAGGGAGAACTTGTCAATGATCTCAGGGCAGCTGGGACCATAGTCACCAAGAAAATATTTGGTAACACACTGCGCCATGAAGGCCTGAAATCTTGCAGAGCCCCCAAGGTCCCCCTGCTCAAGACAGCACAGTTTGCCAATCAACAGCTGAATGGTCTGGAGGAGAACTGGGTGAAAGTGTTGTGGTCAGATGAGACTAAAATTGAGCTCTTTGGCATCAACTCAACTTGCCTTGTTTGAAGGAGGAATGCTGCCTATGACCCCAAGAACACCATCACCACCATCAAACATGGAGGTGGACACATTATTCTTTGGGGTTGTTTTACTGCTAAGGCAACAGGACACCTTCACCGCATCCAAGGGACAATGGACTGGGCCATGTACCGTCAAATCTTGGGTGAGCACCTCCTTTCCTTAGCCAGGGCATTGAAAATGGGTTGTGGATGGGTATTCCAGCATGACAATGACCCAAAATACACGGCCAAACCAACAAAGGAGTGGCTCAAGAAGAAGCACATAAAGGTTCTGGGGTGGCCTAGACAGTTTTCAGACTGGTTGATAGGGGATCAAATACTTATTTCACTCATTAAAATGCACATCAAGCTCTGTCTTTTGGAGCACTGGGTTCTTTTGTTGTTATTCTGTCTCTCACACCTACAATAAACCTACCATTACAATTATAGACCGGTCATTTCTTTGTCAGAGGGCAAACGTACAAAATCAGCAAGGGATCAAATACTTCTTTCCCTCACTGTATATATAGTCATATATATTCATATTTTTAGCATCAACAAAGGAGTCGTTGCAGTTTTATTTGCTAGGCTTGCCATCACGTTCAAAATCCTTGAAGACTAGTTGTATACCTCCACATGAGCGCCTCCATTTTTGACAAGTTTCAGCCACCTTCGGATGCAAGCCTCCCCAATGTTTTGCAGCATCCCTTCCCGACCTCGCTGCAGGCCGTGTGGATTCTTTCCTCAAGCTGTGACAGGTTATGGGGCTTAGTGGCATACAGTTTGCTTTTGATATTGCTCCATAAAAAAATCAGAAGATGTAAGGTCAGGGGAGCCCATTCAAGGGGACCTCTTTGACTGATCCATCGATCGAGCAGAACAAAGACATTTGCAAGGTCACTCCTCATCTGAAGTTGTGGCACAGCAAACTGCTGCAGCATCTCTGTGTTTTCAGATGCATCACAGAAGAAAAATGGTCCAATCAGTCCAGTGCTAGACATTGCACACCAAACCACCAGCTTCAGAGAATCTCGTTTATGTTTGAGAATTTCTGCTGGGTTTGATCTTCCCCAAATTCAACAGTTTTGTTGGTTAACCTGATCAGAGAGATGAAAGATAGACTCATTGCTGAACCCTAAGTTTTCCAAGAGCTGAAGGTTGTTTGGTAATAGTGTAGGAGTGATTAATTGATGATAGTAGCAGGCCTTCCACTGCATGGTTTTTCAAGAAAAGAACTTGCCATGGATATGTGTTGGAGCAGTGTAACGGCCATAAAGCTTTTTAAACTCTAAACTGCTAACTACTAAACTGCAATCGGGGACTGAAAAACTTTTTGCCAAACAGCAAATTTGCAATGCTGCTCCAATGTCAATTGACGAGCCATGGTCAAGAGAATGATATGCTTACAGAAACTGCAAAGCCTAAGGCTATATACACACATGCAAGGGTTCTCGTCCGATAATCGTCTCAGGGCCGATATCGGACGAGAATCTGGCGTGTGTACAGTCCAAACGACCATCTTGGCGGATCCACGGGCGATGAACGACGAACGATCGTAATGCAAGTGAAGGGGGGGAGAGTGCAGTGGGGTGCTGCTCCGTAGTTCTCCCCCTCCTTTCTCCACAGAACAGAACAGTGCTGTATGTACAGCACTCGTTCATGCATTGTGCAGTCCTCAGTCATTGGAAAGGATCTTTCACAATTATTGCACCTGTGTACATAGCCTAAGTTGTCATATGCTGATGGCCTCAGATCCCTTCAATTGATACCTGGAACAAAATAGAATACACAATACTATTAGTTCAAGAAGGCTATGTGTGACAAGTGTTATTTTTCTTGGACGGATACTGGTTCCCACAATATATTGATTAAATCAGCAAAATATCTATGCATCTCTAGTTAATAGCGGCCAGGTATATCAACCTATTTAATTAATAATAGCTATAAAGTCTAAAGGAGAGGCAAAGGGAAAAAGTGTACCTGATTCAGAAGTTGATGTTTCCAAAGTTGGTGTCTGTGTCCAGGCAGTGGCGATGTCCGGCCCCTGATTTATCGCACTGCACAGGGATTCTGGGGATCGCCATTGTCCCTCTACATGGTGCAATGTCGGCATCTTCCAGTGCTGATCAATTGCGTTGAAAAGTGGGAAGTTCCAAGACTGTTTTGAGACCACCTACATTAGTTTTACAATATATGATGTACAATTTCTACATTAACTTTTGTTATATACAATAGGTACATGCATAATCCATTTCATTATATATGTATAAAAAAAAATTCACGTTGACTGAATCTAACAGCGTTTACATCTTATTTATGTTATAGCTCAATGTGCCTGCTTAAAGGAGTTGTTATGTTACAATTTAGAATCAAATATATATTTTCATATATATGCCTGTATAATTGTCTTTTTGTTTTACCAACATAATATCTGCCACAAATACAAAAAACGAAGTATGTAACTCCGATAGTCTCACAATTAACATGATGTTTCATTTGAATATGAATTCCTGCAGGTCATGAAATATGGGAAGCACCTTTTTTTTCATAGTTAATCCATCTATATTGATTGTCGGCATTACATCTAAATGTACCAAAATGGTTACAAGAATCCCCTTGTTGTGTTGAAAAATTACTTTTTACTAATTTAGGCATGATCTACGCAGACATTTTCCCCAGCATTTAACCTGAGGCTTTTAAAGCCCATGTTTGAAACCCCCATACAATCCTAAGGGCTAATCTACACCAGGACATTTCCTTGAGGCACGTTAATAAGCTTTATCTGCTTCCAACATTTAAAAAATTAAAACGCTGAGTTAACACTGGAATACGCCCAAAAACGGGAGAAAACCTGGGTAAACGCTTACATTGATTTCAATGGGTAGTTTTCCCGTGTTTATAAGCACTTAGTAAAAGTGCCTAAAAACGCAATAGGAACGTTTACATGCTTTTTTAAAAACGTCCGTGTAGACCCAGCCTTATCTCCTAATGAAGATGTTTTCTGCATACAAACTGTGGTTTATCTAGTATAAATTTTCTGATATTTTGGTCCCAGGTAAGTAATGGCTAGAATTTAGAACCTATATTTCGAATGGACATATGGTCCAGTAATTCAGAAATAACCTCTAATTGTATTATCCTTAGAATGTGTCTTTCGAGTAAACAAAACCTGATTTCTATCTTGGAGATTGGCCTTGTGATAGGTCTTTATAACATCTTTTTGCAATAACCCCATTGCAAAAAAATGCCCCTCTAGTTATTTGCATTTTGTTAATATTCTGACTTGCTAGAGCAATTTGTTCAAACTAGGTATTGTGAATAAGGGGTACACCTTAAGGGGTGCAAGTGTATTGTCTATTTGTTTAAAAATTTAAATATCTAAAAAAGACACAAGAGTAATAGTATTGCACAGTAAACTGTAAATTGTAGGATTTTTGCTGCCGTTCTGATATGAAGTATTTTAATAAATCTTCTCACCTGGTCCATTAGGAAAACATCATATATTCCTCACATTAAGAGATGCTTATCCATTCTGTGATCCCTTTCTGACCTTTTGCTCTGTATTCTGGACTTGTCTCTGTTGGAATGTTGGTACTGCTTATCTGTGGGCTCCTGGTCCTCTACCAGTTCTTCACCAAGTACCATCCCTTGAACACAGAAGTCTCCTGAGGCTGAGCGGGGGCTTGCTATAGCTGCAGGGTGCGGCATTAGATTAGGTGACTGGTGTCTGGTGAGTACTGTTACTGGACCAGGGCCTTACACCTCAGCCACAAAATAATGTGGTGGAGGTATATAGATACCCATTCTTGAAAGAAAACCCCTTGCTCCTGACCTCCTAAATATATATTTGCATATGTGGGGGTACACTAGGTCCTCATTGCCACTCCTTGAATTTGTAAACAAAAATCATTATCAAAGGTAAACACATTTATGGTCAATATAAATCTTAATATCCCTTCTCAGTTGTTAGGAGATGTAGTATCTGTTCTTATCAGTTTATTATAAATCTTAATATCCCAGCATAGTCTCATAAGGATTGATCTCCTTATAGAAGGACTTTTCTGATTATACAAATACCTAAATCATTAGGAATACTTGAATATAATTGCTTCAATGTCTATAGTGATCAGAATGGCATTGGAAAGGATTGTCAAATTATTAATAGGTTTCAAAAATTTGTGTGCATATTTGAGAAAGGAGGGCAAACCAAACATATGTGACGTTGCTTTCATGACAGCTTTGCACACTCTTCTCTGAATCAACTTCCTAAATAATCACCTGGAATGGTGAATAATTACCCTTACTCCGCAATAAAATGCCAAACTATACTAGACAAAAAGTACAGGAAGGTGTTTTACTATAGGAGTTAAGATTATCCAAACGCACCTTTATTGGCAAGCCTACTGAACATAGATCATACCTTCTTTAGGAACAGTTGGCAAAGTATTGTCTGCAGGTGCTGCATCTGACACTAATAGGTCAGTTCAAATTATAATTATTTATTGCTTATGGGCATCTTTAATTTATTACTTTATCTCTACTCTGTATGCATAAAGTATTTGTTTAGGTACTTATGCAATAAACTTGGTGATCCCAAAGATATCTACATATGTTTTACATTAAACTCCCTGCCTGTTTACCATAAACCTCTGGAAAGTGGAAATTGAAAAGTAAATGATTTGTGCTCACACAAAGTCAGATCTAGTCACAAGTTCCAAGTTCAATTCCTTGTTTCTAAAAATATGATTAAAACTGCAGTCAGAATCTTTTTAATGATATCTGAAACAATTACACAAGTTGTTGCTTCACTGTCCAGTAAGAAGGATTACAGACAAAGTGGTAAAGCTGTCCAAAATCATGCAATTACAATAACACAATCCAGCTGTTTTCATGGTTGAAGGACAATTTTATGTGCCAAATGAAAGACCAATATTTGTGGATAAGCTTTTGAGTTGACAGGTTGGAGAACATTAAGAGAGTTTCTCCACAAGTGCTCTCACTTGAGCTAATAGCATTAAAGCAGAACTAAACCTTCTGACATTGTGACTAGCCAAGCCCTTTATTGTAGAAGGGACACAAAAGTGTGTGTTCTGATCTGTTACTGCTAATATTATGTTTTGATTTGTATTAATACTTTTTAAATTAAATTAACCTCCCAACCGTTAAGCCTGTACTTTTCCGTGCAAAAAAAAGTTGCAATTATCGTTAACCCCGTACTTTTCTCACTATATTAAAATCCCACTTACGTGGTCCCGCTGTGCTCATCCAGCGTCGGGTCCGTGTTCCAGCGTCGTCCTCCAGCGTCGATCTCCCTCTCCAGCGTCGGGTGCCGTCTCCTATACCAGCGGGACCGGTAAGATGCCGGCCGGCGGAACACAAGATGCTGGCCGGCGGACCACAAGATGCCGCCGGCTTCTTACCTAGTCCCGCTGATCGTCCCGCGTCGTTCTCCTTGGATAGTTTAAGCCGGCCGGCTTTTTGTGCGTGCGTGCGCGATGACGTCGGCGCGTGTGCGGGAAATTCAAATTGAAACTCATTCATTCATTTTGTATTGGATTGGATACAGGAGCACCGTTCATGCATCGTGCACTCCCTTGTCGTTGGAAAGGATCGTGAAAGATCCTTTCCAACGACAAAAATTGCAAGTGTGTACGCAGCTTTAAAATCTGCTGTCATTCTGCTGTTATCATGGCAGATTAGATTGACTAGACTAGCATTTTCATAACAGCTCACAAACTATTAAAATTGTCAAAAACTATGTAAAAAATGAATGGTATCTTCAACAACATTGTAAAATTTTAGCAATAGCCATTGCCTTTTCTATTGTTCATAAACAGTGGATTATACATGTTTGAATACCAATGTATGGTTTGATAATTGCAAATGTGCTGCTTTAGGAGTTTAAGGTTAGAGCTTAGATGATCTTCCCTAATTTGGAAGAGACAGAAGTCATACACACTTGTCAAACTTACAGACAACTGTTCCTTGTTCCTTGTATTGTGAATATACTGCATCCATACCTCAGGTTAGACAGGCTCATCATTACTGCTGGTCGCAATTCTGTCACTTTTTTCAATGTTTTGGGAACAATAGTTTGCAAACTTTTACAATGTCATATTATTGGAAATGATGTTTAAATCGGTTGCCTAGCTTGCAAATACTGTCTATCTTAAAATTACTTAAAATAAAAGCAGCAAGTGAATTAAAAAAAAAAAACAATTACGTGGCATATGATTAAACATCTAAAATATTTTATAAAAACTTTTGTAAATCTATTTCTAGACAGCAGTTAAAACCAGTAAATGTGATGCATACAGAAACATACAGAACCATTTTTTTCTAACAATAATCTCATTAATAGGAGAATTCCAGATATAAATCTATTGTTTACTATTACAAATATACATTAAATTTGACATCATCACAGTATGTGAAATGTTCTTTCTCTTGTAACATGAAAAAGTGGGGTGGGGGGGCTTCTTAAAACATGCAACATTTTCTGGAGTGGACACAGGGAAAAAGCAGGAACCATTAAACCTGTGCTGAGTTTAGTGATTCTGCAGGTAAAGTTGGAACAATCTTCCCAACTTTAACTGCGGAATTGTGGAATTTTGTGGGCAGCTTGTGGGATTTTGGTGCAGTCAGTTGTCGTATTTTACCAAATTGTGAATGGCAGTGATCAGATAATTTAGGAACAGATTTATTAGGGTATCAGGTAAGCTAAAGAGAACCTGGGTTTTCATAAATAAGCATCTGAGTGAGTCCAAGTAGCTCTAGTGGGGAGTAGGATAAGGGGTAGGTCTTAGTATTTTGGTAAAAGAAAACTGTGCAATATTCAGTTCCTAAAAATACTGTGTGTTGTCACAATACACATTAGGATTGAGTGCATTTTGGAAGATCAACAAGTAATTATCTGTAATTGCAGGGTTAAAACATAGGAACATAGGCAGCACGGAAGCTTAGTGGTTAGCACTCAGGCCTTTTCAGCACTAGGTCCCAGGTTCAAATCCCAGGACATTATCTGCATGGAGTTTGCAGGTCCTCCTCGTGTTTGTGTGGGTTTCCTCTGGGTACCCCGGGTTTTTTCCCACATTAAAAAAACATGCAGATTGGGTAATTGGCTTCCCCCCAAAAAATTGTCCTCAGACTGTATTAATGACATATGACTATGGTAGGGACATTAGATTGAATCCCCTTAGAGGCACAGCTAGTGACATGGCTATGGACTTTGTACAGTGCTACGCTGGTGCTTTATAAATACTGTGTAATAGTAATGTAATAATGTGCATATATTGCAGAGATGTACTGCATATGTATTTTACCCGGACATAAAATAAAGTGCTATCTAAAAAGACAGCTACTCGACTTGTGACTCCCAAAGTTTGATTCCCTAAAAGAGCAGGGGATGTTTACTTAGCAAAGAGAAGCAGTGCCCTCCTGGAAAGCATTATTATATGCATGGGATTTTATCTTACATTTGAGTGGATAAAAGTGAACACAGCTTTACATTGCAAAGTAAACTTTTTTTACTTCTATAGTATATCAAATCCAGAAAAATTACCACTATTTAAATGCAAATGTATTATATTTTAGTTCAACCCAATTTGTTTCTACCTTTTTAGGTTAGAAAGAGCATTGATGGTGATAAACCGCATTGGTGCCATTCCTGTGTAATGGAAGGCAAAGTGCTATAAATTAAACAGAAGGGAAGAGGGTTGTTGGCTAACTTCCTGTGGTTTTAACCTCAGTGTTTAATGTGTGCTAGAGACTTTAATATGGAATACACAAGTAATTATGGCTTCTTTATTAAAGTCACAGAGATGATGGGGAGGTATAGATGCAGGCAGTATTTGAAGTTAGTTAAGCAGATGTTTTAGTGATTACTGTTTAGTGTAAATGATTTTATTTTACATATGGACATAAATAACTTATTTATTGTTGTAACATGAATGTATTAAAGTGTTGTTGGCACCAACATAGAACTCACAATGTATATGTACATTAAGGGAAATAATTATATATCTTTTTATAAGAATGTCAAGTAAATAAAAGCTGGCAGACTGGTAATGCTATACACAGTAAATGCAATTCCATCTACTACAGAAACAAGTGATAGATACAATGTAGTTTACTTATAATAAAGGTGTGATTTCACTTTGCCAATTGAGATTACTTTCTAAAAGTTTCATGAAGCCGCTTGTATGTCAGACACAGATATCCTAGGTTATGTGTGGTGGTTGCCATGTTCATCTATGTAGTGTCTTTTACAGTATATATTTTTTATTAGGTATCACTAACAAGTCACATTGGATTGATTTATGAGTGATCAGGTGATTATAGCTTTGTTCCCCTAGCACCGGACAGCACTTTTTATTAAATAATGCAGCTCCCCAGCTATAATCCCAAGCCCTTCCAGATGTCCTTTCTTCTAGGCTATGTAGAGTTATTAACAATCTTAAATAGGGTATTACCATTCAGCCATATGTTCTTGTTTTTATTTTACTTACAAATGCAGTTACAACATCTTCTGAGCAATAGGGGAGAAACTTCGAACTCTGATAAATAACCCAAAGGCATTTCAATCTTTTTACAAGTAATACCTCTACATACCATTGCCTCTCCTTAAACAAGAGTGCAGGCATTTGTGCAATTCTTTGTGTCCTAAACTATCCAACACATTAGAGATTGTTCTCTCTGCTTTTACTTTGTCATGTTATTCTGCCTACCAATGTATTATCTCTTAAATTGTATATAAATACCTAATACAATCACATCTAAAATTTAACATTTTAATAAATAATCTTCATGAAGATCCTTGTGTTGGTAGATCCTTGTAAAGAATGAAAAGTTCCTGTCTCCTGTTTGTGCTCTTGTATTGTCACTTTATCACATGCACTCCCAATGGAGACAATAAATATCTGTTTAAACAAACATTACATAGGCATAGTCCACTGTTGTCACAATCAGAAAACACATCCTGAAAAATGCCAGAATAATTCTGTCCATGGCCAATAATAGGATACAAGGTGTTGGAAGAATTCTGGTTGTGCCAAAGACAATAGGGGCCAAAAAAAGTAATTTAGATGACATCCACTTAATCACAGCCATTACTTTCATATCTGGAGTGCTGGAAGTACAATGGTAGGTACACACTGCAGTGACACTTATGTATTTATTTTTCTAGTAAAGCACCAGTAAGTACCCTTAGCAGTGTGACATGGTCTGCCTCAACTGTAACCGCCACTTTTGTGGAGAAAAAATTAAAGCCATGTAAAGCAAAAAAGACATTCGTATACTTTCTCTTACAGGTAATAAATTCATACTATAACTAGAATACAATATAGTGAAATTTATTGACATTGCAACTTTGATGGGTGGACTATTCTAAAATAATAAAGTCGTATAGAACCAGTCTTCTTTAATTAAAGTGATATCTTTGCACAAGCAGGCATGTTTACCTTTCAGTAGCGGGTATGAATCTTATGTCTTATCCCTAGTTTGCTGTTGATGACCTAACAAGCATCTAGCTTCTGCTGCAGGGTATCCTGAAACAGTGAAAGCCAACTGATGGAGCCCATTAGTGTGAATGATGACTTCCTTTTACACAAAGCTCAATTTGCAGGTAAAGTTTTTCCACAGTGTCAGGAGATAAGGAGAGCCTCCTTTTTCAAATGTCCTGCAGCAGATCCTTGGGCCATGGAAGGTCCGGGCTCAGTAAAAGCTTTTGTTTGTTGACATTGTTCAGCTATTTTGAAAACTGTTACGCTATTGTTTCCCGTGTTGATGAATTAATAAGGGTATTCCTAGGTCACCTGAAAGCAAACATTCATCTTTAATGAATCTTTAACCTCTTTGCCATTCTTTCTCTTTTTGTACATTTCTTCTGTATAACACATGTGGCCTCTGCTCTACTGGCCCTCAACAGTGCAATAGATGGATATCTGTAAAGTGCTTAATCTTCATTTTGGTCTTTAATGTAGGGGTGCTGGGCTCAATGAGGGTCATATGATAAAAGAGGAGAGATTAGTGATATCCCAGATTGGCCAAAATGGTAAATTATAAGGATCTGGATCTATTACAGCATAAAAGAAAAGAAAGACATCTTGTATGTACAGTGGCTTTAGAAAGTATTCAGACCCCCTTCACGTTTTTCAGTTTTGTTATGTTGCAACCTGATGCTACGATTCATGTAACCCCCTAGCGTTCTAATTCTGTCTGTATTTTCATGCAAAAAGCATTACATTTTTTTGCATGGAAATTTATTTTACATTGTAGGCCTAAAATTCTTAGGCATAATTCACCAAAATATGTCCAATATTGAATAAATGTAATAATAAACTCTGTTAAAACAAAGGTGCATAAAAATACCAAAACCTGTAGTATAACTGTACAGTAGCATGTATAATATATAATTAATATAATTATATTTATATTATATAAATATTTCTTTTTATTTGATTACATACAGTTATTTTGTATTGAAACCAATACAAAATTATTTAAATTTCCCGCCGCACCTCCCGCCTGCACCGACGCATGCACCCACGTCACTGGGAAACCCTGGAGAACGTTTCTGCAGTCGCGGGCTGAAGGTCGGAAGAAGAGTACGCCGCCTGAGGACCTGCAGGGATGAGCAGGATGCCAGGGGACCCCAAAGGAACAAGGTAAGTGTTTTTTTTTAATGTTTTTGGTGACCCCGAGTGTGACTCAGGATTACCGCTTTTTGCAAGTAAAATCCACCCCAAGTCACACATTTGGGAATACCACTGGGGGGGTAAAATTCTTTATTTTTCTCAATAATCTTCACATATTACCCCATAATGACAAAGTGAAAACAGAATTTTTGACAATTTTATAAATTTATTTAAAAGAAAAAAAATGAATATTGGATTTACATAAGTATTCAGACCCTTTACCTAGCAGTTGAAACACCTTTGGCAGCAATTACAGCCTTGGGTTGTTTTCGTGTATGATACAACAAGCTTTGCACGCCTAGATTGGGGAATTTTCTGCCATTTTTCTTTGCAAATCCTCTCAAGCTAAGTTAGGTTGCATGGGGGCAATGAGTGGACAGCCATTTTCAGGTCTCTCCAGGGGCAGGGCTCTGGATGGGCCACTCTAAGACATAAACAAAGTTGTCCCTAAGCCACTCTTGCGTTGTCTTTGCTGTGTGTTTTGGATCATTGTCACGTTGGTAGGTGAACCTTTGGCATAGTCTGAGCACTGTGGAACAGGTTTTCATTGAGAATATCTCACTTTATTTTGCTTTATTCAGCTTTCCCTCAACCCTGACCAGTTTCCCAGTATTTGGCAGGTGATTAGCAGTGCCTGGTTTTCTCAAGACATAACATTTAGAACTGGGGCCAAACAGTTCAATCCTTATTCCATCAGACCCGAGAATCTTGTTTCTCACAGTCTAACACCTTCAGGTGCTTTTTTTTTACACTCCAAGTGGGCTTTTCTATGTTTTGAATTGAGGAGAGGCTTTCATCTAGCCACTCTGCCATAAAGCCCAGATCCATGGAGGGCTGCAGTTATGTTTGTCCTTCTGGCCCCATCTTCACACAGGATCTCAGCTCAGTCAGAGTGACCATTGGGTTCTTGGTCACCTATCTCACTAAGACCCTTATCCCTCAATTTCTTGGTTTGGCCAGGTGACCAGCTCTTGGAAGTGTGCTGGTTGTGCCAAACTTCTTTTATTTGAGAATTATGGAGGTCACTGTTCTTTTGGGAACCTTCAATGCAACATACATTTCTTAGCCTTCCCCAGATCTATATTTTGAACAATCCTGTCCTTGAGTTCTGCAGGCAGATCCTTTGACCAACATGGCTTGGTTTTTGCTCTGATATGCATTGCCAGCTATGAGGCCTTCTTCATATCATGTCTATTCAATCTAATTTACCACTGGTGGACTACTATCAAGGTGCAGAAACATCTAAGCAGTGATCAAGAGAAATGGAAGGCACCTGAGCTAATTTCCAAGTCGCATTGCAAAAGGTCTGAATACTTGTGTAAATGAGATACTTCAGTTTTTTTTTTAAATCCATTTACAATATTGTCTAAAATTCTATTTACAATTCTCTTTGTCAATAAGGTGCAATTGAGTAAAGATTAATGAGAGAAAAAAAATTAAAATGGCAGGTACCTTGTGGAACATAAAAGCATATAAACTCCTTATTTTTGAAGAATCTTTTGAGGGCTGAGATCTGTACACATTTTAGAAATGTGGTTTAAAAAGAGTCAGAATATGCCCTTTTTACATGAAAACTATGTGTGGAGGTTGACAACCATAGTTTATTTATCATGACGCAACCTATCACCTATCACCCAGACTCCAACTATTTTTTCAGAGCTAAGGCTGACTGCTTTTTAATAGACCAAAGCAGAGCCTTTTTCAGGATGAGCTGGATTTTGGTTGACTTTATTTAATATACACCTTCCCTTACTGGGGTATCAATGGCAGTCTTTGAAGAAGTGATGGATACACTGCAATACACATGCAGCCTTGTTTTAGATCACCCTCCTAAATTACCCTAATTTTGCTTACCCTGAATGTATGTAGCCTATTTTGCTCCTGTTAGACACTCTTTAATCTTAGTGACTTTTAAATATTATGTTTTGATATATACTCCAATATAACAATTACCAAAAAAGTTTATTTGGGCTTCCTCTTATACTTACTTTTGGTTATGGGAGATTGGGTAGTAGAACTATTGTTCAGAATGGTTTGTGCTGCATTGTTTTTCATTAGACCTAGGTCTGTTCCTAATGAGTGATCTCTTTGATCCTCAGATAGACATTTCTTTTATGATTGAACAGATGACAGGATTGTTTTCCTTTTAGTTTGATTTTATGTGAACTTCATTGATTTTATGGGGTTAATGATGGTTAATAAATACATATTATTCTTTCATAATATACTAATTGGTATTCATCAATTTACGTGGAGTGTCCAGTGTTGTAACTATAAACTTAACTTAAAATGTTTTATTGTCATATATGTACCAGTTTAACTTAAAGAATACAGTACTCCTTTACATCTCCCAATTACTGGCAATAGTATTTTTTTTAAGCACCATTGGGTGGCTCTCCTCTGAACTGCTATCCCCCTATGGAGTTCAGTGCATAGATTCCTCCCTAGGGCATGTAAATGATCAAAGCTATACTGAAGCCAGGGTTCATCAGTCGCACGCCCCAAGGATAATTCTATGCATTGAACGCTGAAACCAATAGGGGAGAAAAGTGCTGCCCACTGCATTGGAACCTGCATTCAGCTGTCAGCAATAGGTAGCTTGTATAAACATTGTAAAACCTAAATCCAGCTACAACTTTTAATTTTGTTTTGAATAGAGCAGAAGAGAGGTAAACGCTTTGTCCGGTTTTATTGCGGTCTGTGTCTCAGTTGAAAAGATGCTAGAAACTTGCAGCTCAGATCACTGCATACAACGTATAGACCTCTTGATAAGATGAGTGCTGTATTGACAATGGCGGCTCAAACCATCATAAACAAAGCAAAGCAGAATAGAGTTTGTCATCAGTACACCAAAGTAATTTCCATTGTAAATATTATTGTAATGGGATAACAGAACATGGGATGTTCTGGGTACTCAGGATGACCCATTCTTTTTGGTTTTAATACCAAAACGTCACATTTTCTGATATGTGATTTCAGTAAATACTTGCAATGGGAATTAGATTGGTGTGCTGGTGATGTGCCCTTTTCTGCATTCTTATTCAGGAGAATTCCAAAAAACTTTCCGTCAGGAAACACAGAATGAGGAAAGGTTTTGTATTGGTACAGGGCCCAAGGGTCCATCCTGCAGAGAATTATTAGGAAACAGAACCCCTCTTCTACCCAGTGCTATACTAAGCAGCTAAACAGTCCCCTGTTTGAAACCCAAAGGTTCCGCTAGCCTATACTTTTTTGTCATTTTTTTTCCATGTTATTAACCAACGTTCAAAGTAATCCCAGCTTCTGTGTATGTTAAATATATAAATAAAAGGGCTACTATATATATTTTCTAGCACAACGGTAAGTTTCTTGTCCATATTGTTCATTTTTAAGAGTAAAATGCAGAATTAAGATCCTAATTAGTTGTTTTTGGATATCATTCAATTATGGACAGTTTGGTCTTTCATAAGATCTGCTTACTTGTGGTCAGTAATATTCAAGCCTAAAAGCCATTTATGAAGTGCTTCCAGAGCTTCCAGCGCAGAGTAGAAGTTGCGATATGGGACATCATTTTAAAAAAGCCTTATTTATAAATGTAATCATTCTGCTTGCCTTCACCTTACTTAAACAGAACAACAGAATGCCTGGTAATTCATTGATCATCCCTTATACAATGTGCATGCTTTACTCTAACAGTTATTTATCTAAATGTTAAGTTAGGTGAATCAGTGTGCAAGGAAATGTAAATAAATAACCTTTCGATAGATTGTTGAGTATTTGAAACAAGCATGCATAGAAACTTGGTAATAAATGATGTAGGTGCTCTCCGGATAACTTTTAATTTTATTATTTATAATATGATGCTGATAATTAGAATCTGGATATAATGAATATAAGGTATTTAAAAAAGAAAACAATCATTTTATAACTTTCACTTTCTTCTTGCTACTAAACATAATAGTTAATATGACTGTTTGCTATGACATTACCATCTTTTTCAGCTTTTAAAAATCAGCCTCAGTTTTGTTACATGTCAGCTTTTTGTATACTCTTCTACTGGCGTGGTCCTTTTATTTATGTACCATGTAGAAACTCGCGCTCTATTTTCAGCCATTCGTGACGGGCAGCTTGCAGTATGCCTTTTCTTGATCTTCAAAAGAAATTTCACATGTTAAATCTGCTACAAAGGAAAGGGCCAAGTTTATTGTTTTTCCTGTTCACTTCTGTAGTCTTTTGCCACTGGTACCACATCTAAGCACAAGCTTCACACAATAATGGTATAATTAGGACTGTGCCAAGCAGCTCTCTTCCATGTTTGCATGCTTCACAAACAATGGAATTTTGATGAGCAAGGAGCCTATTACCCTATGTATAATATTATACAAATATATATGCATATCTATATTATTAACAGATATTAATACATATACATGCTTCAGATGAGAGGGCAAGTCATTTTAACATCTGCCTGATGTATTAAAAAGCGAAAAATAATTTTAAATTTCATATTATGAAACATTGTATTCAAGTATAACATCTGTCACTGATTTTGGAGTGTCCATGTTTTAAATCAAGGCTCACTTTAAAAGTATGAATCCCTGTAGATCTTTTGTAGTTTTTTTGTTAAATAGAAAAAATAAAGAAAAAGAAAAAAATAGTGCTTCTAAACTAAACTGAAATAAAAAACAGATATATGGACACACTATAAATAGGTGAGACTCCCTTTTTATTTTCTATCATTCTTTATTCTTTATCAGAAGCCTATATGAGTGCTAAATTAAAAAAGGGAACTAAGTAATATATGACATCGGAAGAACTACCCGTGACAAGCCTTGTCTGTTTTTTATTCGAAGTATTAGAGGTTTTTGATAGAAAAGAGGCTTGTTTGTGACTTATCGCCTGTTTTGTGACCTGAACTAACCATCGCACATGTAATTCAGTGTAATTTAAGAAAGTTTGAGTGAACACCCCGTCATGTGCAGAAGAATTAAAACGATATAAATTCTCTTTCTACATGATTGGATGGTAAAACCGAATATGGCTTAACTCTGTACAAAATGTAATATTTTAAACAACCTTATAAGGCACACAAGCAGTATTATGGCTGCACCATGGTTATACTGCTGCTTAAAAAAAGCAAATACCATACCAAAAAAGTAACTGATTTTTTCTTGGTGATTAAAGCAAAAAGATATCTGTGATTAAAGGGGAGTTGATGATGTGACCTATTAAATGTCATATAACTAGCTCTCCTCCAATCGTGGAGCTCTCTGTACTCAGCAAAGTGAGCTCCCTAGCTCTATTGTTTCGTAGCGGGATGGGCCATAATAAACAATGAAGTTCAAAATGATAAATAATGGATAGTAATATCCACCTTCTGTAATACCTATGCCCCTGAAGTGTGTATTGACAATGGCCTGTTATTTGTGGATTAACTGGGGGGTAATTTACTAAAAGTGTAGGAAATGCTCCATTACTGAAACTATGGGCTCAAAAAATTTCAATTGAATATATTTTTAATAGCCACAAAGTTTTAAAATTCACTTTGTGGACACTAAATGATCCAATCCTGGTTATTACCGTGTAATAATAAGAGAGAATGTGTAGAGAGCAGAGGGAGGGACCCAGCAGACCTTTTCACTACAGGCTGCTTGAAGTAAACTACACGGGGTGGATACAAGACCAGTCCTACACAAGGAGCAGCAGTTACCAGTCTTTATTACTGAAAGCTTCTGCACAGAGAAAAGATTTCATGCTGAATTACTGAACAGATCTGAAAGACATACTGTACCCAATCACACCAAAATTAGTATGCCTCCTTTTTAAATATTTAAACAATATTTGCTCTTCCTGGAGTTCAGATTTAGGTGTATAGATTGAATATTATTAATACAGAATAATGGCTTGCACAAAGTAAATACAGCTTGTTCTTTTCACTAAGCAAAGTGAATGTTTTATACTCCTTTTGTACATCAAAATCCATTATCTCCCATGGTGTGATATGAAGAATGCAGAGTTGTAACTGTGTTCTGGTGTTCTTTATTCTAAATATTTTCTGAACCTAAGTCATAACAAAATAAGTTTTTTATGCAAATAGCAACATTTAGCTGTTCAGAAAAAAAAGTGCAACATCCTGCTCTCAGTTAATTAAACTGAACACAGAGAAAAAAAGTCAAATAGGGTGAATGTCCAGTAGATTGACAGAAGTTTTATTCCTTTGATAAATCAAGAGATTTCAACAAAATTGTGTGCTTTTGGTGCAATGCATTTCTCTCAATAGAAAATGTATAATCTAGGCAATTTTTAAAGTGTGCAGTAGGCTTTGAATGGTTTTTAAAAGAAAAAAAAAGACAGTATAAGACAAAATTGAAACGCACAAATTAAGATTAAATGCACAAAAAGGTAAGAAAACACCTACAATCAACATCATTAAAAAAAACTAATCTACTCTTATTACACTAAATAAATTGGTATATTAAAAGTTCATGCTACATTCCAGCCAAACCCCTAAACCCTTCCCAGTGTAGGGGAGATATAACTATCAGTAGACAATATTTGCAACTTGGCATGCAGTTTTCCAGAAAGCTATATTATTTTGCTATTTTTTCAATTGGTCTATATCTTTTAGGTATGTTAGAATTATGTAAACAGAAGAACATTTTGCTATTGTAATAAAATACAGATTTTCTGTATGTAGTAGCTGCCCAGTACTTTGTAAACATAGCTGTTAATGACTTTAATAAATACGACCATTGACCCTCACCAATGTGTCTGGATATAAATTTAGAGCATGCTGATAAAAAATAAATTGTCAAATGAAGAAATGAGTAATACTAGAAAGCATAGATGACTGCCAAGGTTTTACACAATACTGTAAATAAAGCAATAAATATGTACTTTATCAGTAATTTAATAAACTAACCTGACTGTTTGCCACAGATAGGTTAAATACAGTAAAGCTCTATGAATTCATGTGCCTGTACTTTGTACTAAGGTGTTTATTTAGTATCATAAATGGGTATTCTAAAAGCTAAATCTCCTTTTTCCTATGATGTGTTTTTTTTTAATCATGTATTATTATTGTTTTCTACTGTATTCAGCCATACTACCAGTATGAACTGTTTTTTATGCAAAATGTGAATATATATATATATATTTTTTTTTAACTAATCCTGGTATAGTAAAATGAAAAAAAAATTACCTCCTGGTACATGGTGTACTTTGCTCCTATGAACACTACTAAAGTAAAATAAGACTGTCACTGTACGGTTTCCTTAGGGTAGGTACACACGTGTATGGTTCTCAATAATCGGGTGAGGGCTGATATGGGAGTGGAATCTCTTGTATGTACAGTGCTCGTTGTCCATCATCTGAACGACCTTCCTGGCGGATCCACAGACGATGGATGAGGAAGAGTTTAACGGAAGTGAAGGGGGAGAGAGCGCAGCGGGGTGCTGCTCCGTCGTACTCCCCCTCCCCTCAGAACGGCGCTGTATGTACAGCACTCGTTCATGCATTGTGCAGTTGTTTGTTGTTAGAGACGAAAGTGAAAGATCCTTTCCAACGACAATTATTGCATGCATTTACATAGCCTAAAGCTGCGTACACACTTCCAATTTTTATAGTTGGTAAACGAACGACGAATAATCTGCACGATATCTGCGAACGATCGTATGGCGCCGATCCTGTACATACAGATGACACAATCGTTCAAAGATATTGTACACACGATAGATGCGATCGTTTGAACGATACAGGAAGTGACGTGCACCAGAGGAAGTGAGCGAACGTTCGTTTACCGCGCATGCTCAGACCATGGACGATCACTGAACGACCGTACACACGATAGATGGTTAACGATCGTCGTCCAATCCGATCCGCCGGTCCGGTCGTTCATTTCCAACGACTATCCTCGTTTGTCGGCGTCGTTGGTTACTTTTTTTACGAACGATTTTTGGCCAATCGGTCGTTCGTCGTTCGTTCCTCGTTCATTTCCAACAATAAAAATTGGAAGTGTGTACGCAGCTTAAGTTTCTACATTTTAGTGTTTGGCCAACCAAGAAGCCAAGGACTCCAAACCCCAATACTGACAGTGACAAAAGAGAGAACAGACATTACTGTGCTGGAAAGGGTTGCTTTGTCTGAATAAACACCATAATGTGCAAATCTGCTTTCTTTACGTGATCTTTTACATATACTGTTGTGGTTTAAATCCACTTTAAAGGTGAACTTTGTAAAGAGTCTGAAAAGGCTAAATGTTTGTTAAGACTGTATTGCTGATAAAAACAAATAAAAATTGTGGGGTAAGCACTTCCAAATTTTTTTTTATATGTATTTGCATTTACATATTTACTTGTGCTTTCTATATCACAAGGTTGCAAGGAAAAAAACATTCATAGCTAGCTTTCATGTATTTAACAAAATCTTGTTAAAATATATTCCTTTACTCTTTGCTTTTACAGAAAACTAGGGTACTACCCCAGCTGGAGTTCCTAAACTTTTAAGGGTGTTTTTTCACTACCAATTTCAGCACACTAATATCAGTAAGTAAAAAGCAGTACTTTCTCAAGTGTTTTAGTATTCTCTAAGCCTTTGCATCAGGCAGGGAAACATCTTGGTCTACTTTTCCGTACTCTGCATGCCTTGGTACCAGCGGAGCAGTTAAAGCAGGTGATAATTTAAGAGCTCCCTGAGTGCTCCTGGTGTGTGATTTACTAGCGCTGGCCAAGGATCATATGGAGCCGTACATGTTCATTTCATTGTACAGACACAAGCCTTCCAGTAAATTGTGAACAATATAAAATCAATTTTCTCTACATTGTCAAGTGTGAACTGATTAGTGAAAACCTTTAATGGCAGGAAATTGTTTCTTTAAGCAAAATGAAATGGCTTCTTTAGTCCATTAACATTAATTTCTCTTTATGGGAAAGGAGAAAGATCAGGAAATCTCATAAAACGTAAGCTTCTATAGGACACCCTTAGGACACAGAACTAGAAGAAGGTCATATGAGATATGTGCTATTGTAATGTGTAATGCTTTATGGGACTCACATTAATTGTGGAAAAAAAACTTCTGCATTACACTTTAGTAATGCATGGAAATGTGTGTCAGCTTAGTTGTTAAATATTGCACGATATGGGACAGAGGCACTAAGCAGCCATATTTCCATAGTGGTAGGTATATGCTTGACTCAGTTTACCATGGATTTATTTGTCATAGGAAATGATCATATCTTTATCTTTTTCTGTATATCCTTTTCAGTGCTATGTTTCTCTACCTGCACTTTTTCACATTACAACAGTCCAGAGAATGGACACTGTAATACTAAGTAGAATAGATACAAATCAATTTTTATGTATATAAGTGGATCTGGGTGTTCTTATTTGTAATTATAAATTTGTACCCATACAAGTTCTCATTATGAGCTAGATTAGATTATTAACATTCTGTGAAATATTTGTGACTTGGATACGCAACATTTTTCCGAGACCAGTGAAAGGATGGTGGTAGATGTAGTTGTTTATTTGCCAGTGGAGCTATCCTCTCATTTCAAAAAGGAGGCTACTATTTGCATGGGCTCACCACAACAGGACAAGAGAAGATTGGAAAAATGTTGTCTGGTTTGATGAGTTTCGATTTCTGCTGCGACATTCGGATGATAGGGTCGTAATTTGGCATCAACAACAGAAATCATAGATCCATCCTGTCTTGTATCAACAGTTCAGGCTGCTGCTGGTGTAATGGTGTACAGAATATGTTCTTGGCATGTTTTTGGCCCCAACTGAGCATCATTTAAATGCCACAGCCTACCTGCATATCCTAGAATTGTCTGTCCATGTCTTTATGATCACAGTGTACCAATTTTCTCGTGGCTGCTTCCAGCAGGATAGTATACCATGTCACAATGCTCAATACATCTCAAACTGTTTTCTTGAACATGAGTTCACTGTACTCAAATTGGATTGAGATCCGATCCTCTACAGTCACCCCCACAGTTACCAGATCTCAAACCACAGTCACAGATCCTCCACAGTACTTTAGGGATGTGGAGAAATGAGAGAGTCACATCATAGACGTACAGCTGACAAATCTGCAGCAACTACCTCATGTAATCATGTGGATATAGACCAAAGAATGTGTCAAGCACTTTGTTGAATGCTATGAAGAATTACGGCAGTTCTGAAGGCAGGGAGTTGAACCCAATACTAGCAGGACGTACCTATTAAAGTGGCCAGTGAATGTAGTTCCTTGGTATTGTAGCATATGCCAGAGTTACAGCCCAAATGCATAATATACAATGTTCATGTTATTTTAATTATTTGATGTTATGAATACATTTAACTAATTGTTTTATGTTGCCTAACACTTCAGCTGTATACTAAATATGTTAAAAAAGTATTTTAGAAAAATCTAACTTCTTCTAATCTATACCAGACAGGTTCAAAGCAGTTGTTGAATAACATAACAGGGATGCTGCCTTTGATTGGCTGTGGAAAAAACCACACAAACGCCTCTGTATTAAAGCTGTGTTCACATTAGAAAGTCAGAAGGGATCAAATAAGGACGATAGAAAACATGGTGGTTGTGTCTGGGTGCGGAAAGGAATAGAATTATGTAGGACATTCTCCAGATGGGGTATGCTTGGATTAGACCTTAAGGCTGTAGTTAGCTAGACTGGCTTTGGAGGTTAAGCCTCCTGAATAAGCTATTACAGATTTTTGGGAAAATGCCATGGCAGCTTTATCATGCCTTCCCACAACACAAAGTTCTGAATATGTTTCACTTTTAAGCGTTTGTTTACTAATTGTCAGAAACAGGGATTATTTTCCTAATTTAACAGCCTCTGTCTTTGCCTCGGATTGGACATACTTTAAAAACATTACTGGTGATTTGTGATTTACAGTGTCTGCTAAGCTAAAGATAATTAACAAAACAGCAGGCAAATGTGTTAATCAGTGTTTTACTGTAATCACTGCCAGTTTAAAGCTGAGCAGTCACTAATTATGAAAGTGCATCTTCTAATACAATGCCAGGCAACCTGTGGTTTGCCAGATGCTCTGTATATACATTTCCCAGAGCCTGAAAGAATGGTTTAGGAGAGGGTACCTACAGATCCTCATCCAGCTCAGTGTGGATAGTACTGTACAAAGCAATGGAAGGCAAATTCCTGTGTTAAAGTGACAGTTTAATGCAGGCGTGCCCAACAGGTGGATTGCAATTTACTGGTGGATCGCAAAGGCAACACTAGTAGATTGCGGAGCCCTGCCTTTCAAAATAAATTCTGACGCACACAGGAGTTATTAGATCCAAGTTTTTATTGTTGGTAGATTATTTTGACCTGGTCATTTTAAAAGTAGCTTGCAAGCCAAAAAAGTTTGGGCACCCCTGGTTTAATGCACTGAAGTAAAAATAGAGGATTTATTTGAAGATGGCATTCCCATGAACTTCAAATTTCATGATTCAAATTTAACATAAAATATGTCTTTATTCTCTGACCTTTTTGATTATCTGCACTTCTTACCTCCCTACCCAAGCACATCTGAAATGACAAGATGATGTTTTTAGGAGTTGCCTCTTTCCTTTCCAATTGGCCCCCCTTCCTGCATCACCCTGCAGGACTTCTTCACCACTTCTTCATCTGCATTAGTGTATCCTGGCTCCAACCACATCTTGCACCACCGAGGAATTGAGAGTGCCAGCTGCTGGGGTAATAATGATTAAGGTAAAAATAGCAGCTTTTTCTACCCCGCTGATCTAAACAAGCATTTAAACCCTTGAAGTAGATGTTCATGATGTTCCTTTACAGTAGCTGTATATAGCATACAGTATAAGGTTGGTTAAAGCCTAACATTATAAGAAATATTTTACAAAGTGCAGGAACTAGTGTGTTTATCCTTTGAAAACCACTCAAAATATCAAATGATCATTAAAATATTAAATTATTATTAGATCTGAAAACAGTAAACTGAAATCAGATTGGTTTATAGATTGCTCTCTTGTCATTGATGTTGCTTTTTCTCTAATAATGATATCCAAAAGTGTGGAAACTAGGCACATGTTTTAAGTAAAACTGCAGTCAAAACAAGTTTTCACACAGTGAGGAATTTTTAGAACATTTGTAAGATTTTTGTTGCCCTGGATGAGGTCACAAAGCGAGCAATCATACACTCTTGGTGTACATTTATCAAAGATAGAGATCTGTCCGTAGCATAACATAGCAGCCATTTACATTCAAACCTCCATATATCAGCTGTCAATTTCCAGTGCAGATTTGATCCTGAGTGGCAGCTATGGGTCCAAAACAGACATTTCTAATTACAAAAACCTCCATGATACTGTCACTTGATATACTGTTGCTACTTCATCCCATAAGAAGAAGACTTCTAGCTTTAACAGTAGAATTTTTATGGTTGGGATGAGAAATCCATGAGGGGACTATAATTAGGCATGGTGTCCTGCACCCATATACAAGGATTTTCTATGCTTCCCCTTCGCACAATGAATCAGAAGTGAATATTATGGTAGCACCTACAAAATACACCACTGAGATATGAAGTTTGTAAGAGATATGAAGTATATTTGTGTGTTTCCCTTTTTGATTCGTTGAAAGACATTCTGTCTTACATACTGAAATATACACTCCAGAAAGGATGATTACACAGGTGTTGACTGTCTCATTCATGAGTATGGTGAATTTGTATCCAGATTTCCTTGGATAACCCATGATTCATATATCATCTGGCAGTCAATTTTACACTAACCAGCATCTGGAGAACAGCCTCCTAGCTGGGGCTTGGCAGCGTTTCCATATTTTGAGTGCAGGCTATATTGTAGTTTGTTAACTAATGACATATTGTTTCATGTCTATTGTTAGGTTTATACAGTAGGTGACTTTAACTTGTTATCTTTAGAAAAAAAAAATTATTCATTAAATCTAATGTGAAAATATAGGCAATATTATACTAATAGTTGTGTTTTAAAATGTCATATTATGTCACTTGCATCTAAATACTGATCATGGGTTATTTAAAAATCACATTGTACTTGTAGGTTTAAGAATTGTATAAAGTTATGTAGCTGCAGCCTACACATCAAAAGCTTGTTCAAGTCTCCTAGCATATTAATATGTATAACCATATCCAAGTCTATGATTTGAAACATATTGGATTCATCGACTTACAGTTTGGAGCTGCCACTAACAGAGAGTTTCCATGAAGACTATCTGCCAGGTTTATGAATCTTGCAGCTTCTGATAAACACAGAGGAGAACTACACTTTCAATGATGTGTTTTTTATCTGGTTTATTGGGTTTTGGCTTCATCTTTCAAATTCCGGCAAAAAATGTCTGGAACAACTGTGCGCGGCTTTTCAAACACAATTAATTTAAAATGCTGCCATTACATTGTATTGAGTGCTTGGGCTGTGTCTGTTCTCATAACGTATTTGCTGTGATTTGGAATCAGTGCCTTCCAAAGTCAGCATAGGGTAAATTAACAATAATATTAATCGAGACAATAAATTTATAGTTATGCAATGTACTTCAAACCTTTTACTTTAAAAGTTACTCTGTGAGTAAAATAAAACCCTCGACAATTATTTAAAATACTCATCACTCCTTTTGCCCTTACTACTCTAACACCACCATGGGAAGATTTTATTAAATTTCAACTTTCAAAGAAGTATTGGAATCCGTCTCCTGCCGCACACTTCGGTTCCACCTGAATGCTAGACTAAATCTGTATAAACTGTCCATTTTTTGACTATCAATGTCCTTCTCCTATTTTTCTCCCCCTAGTACTTGCTTACAATGCTTTTTTTCCAAATTGTTCATCTTTTCTCATATATTTATGACACAAGTTGGATCTGTGCCTTCAGTGTCACTTGCCCATCACTTATAAAGGTGTTTCCATTTAGAACAGAATTCTGTTACTCATTTGTGAACCCATGGGGGATTTTCATCCCATTGTCAATTGTTTCTAGGACTTGCTTATGTGACATTTTAGTTGTTTGCCTTTTTTGCCTCTTGCCTTGATTGCATTGCTTTTAATAAACAAGTTTGCAAAAAGAAACAAAAATGACAAAAAAAGAAAAATAAGAAATGTACAAATTATGTAAAAATGAAGATATAACATTGCTTTAGCTCGATGAGAAAAAACACTATGTAAACCAATCCATACAAAGCAAAGAAGAAAGATTAAAACTGATTACTAATATTTTTGACATGAGTTATATTTTTTAAAGTAAATCAGCTGTATGTAAAGCATAAATCAAAATGTATAGATTCAACATATATCAACCAGAATCATTACTTGGAGCACTTTCATCCATAAAATCTCAAAGTTTATTTATTTGTTTAATGTAATAGATGCATTTACATGTATGGAACCCATACCCAATTTTAAAAAAAAGCTATGTAAGCCATAGCTAATAACCAATTTTTGCCAATAAAATATTGTTTTATTGTTTGTCAGATGTTCTTTATCATAATAAAACAAGAACAACTAGTTTTCAATTTAGTTCATCCATAAATTCCAAGATGTCATAATTGTTATGCTTTCAAGGAAGTGGTAAATTCATATGACTGTAACAAGGTTTTACAGAAAATTGACCTTGATAACCCTAGGAATGGGTTATTGGGCAAACCTGGAATGGATCTGGTCCAGGATTCAAAACATTTGCTAGCAAATAGCAAATGACACTGAAGGAATCCATTCAAGGTTTGCTGGATCACCCAGCTTCACTAATGGAAGTGTATGCTAGAGATTTATTAAATCATGCCCATTATACCTGCAAACTGTCATATTTATGAATATAAGAAAGAGAACATATGATTCCATATTGTACCACTTACTTAATAGCCATATATTAAATACACATTGAAGTCTTGCAGCAGTTAGTATATATTACATGTTGATTATCAGCACCTTGGCATGTCACTCCAATCCCCCCCCCGACTATGCTACAAGACATGATGTAGCAATTTTCAAGCTAGCTGCTTTAAATCGAACATTTCCTGCTTGAAGAATTTTGGGTTCTGATCCAGAGGGTCTGGCAGCTATAACTCAGAAATGTTTATCAATATCCTAACTGTAGAAGCCTCATAGGAAAACACCTGCATAATTCTATTTGGTGGTCTTGACCACCAGGAATTGCAAATTGAAAAAAATATATATATATTTTTTTGTCCTATAAAAAACCATCTAGACATGGAAATTGTACCTATGTAGTAACATAAAAATGTACCTTTTTAGGTAAAGAAATAAAATTCCCCTGAAAAACTGCAGTGTACAAATTATTCTTTAGATCCCCTATTCCTACTTTTATTGTATTTGGAATCTAAGAGGACTCCTACTTGGGACTGATTTGATAATCCAACCTATTTGTTTTTGTTAGTTCTTGAATGTTTTCCTGCTTCGCAATGGGTCTATAGCAGTGGTAGCCAACCTTTTTGGACCCATGGACCACTAAATTTACTGGCTCCGGACCACGCATGCATGGGGAGCCAGGTGTCACTTAAGGGGTAAGAAACTTCTCCCATAGTGACGTCATGATGCCAAAACCTGTCTGGGTTGTGTCCAGAGATCTGTACGGGGGACATGGTCTGTGGCTCTGGCCCGTGTGCCCTCCCAGTGGCCGCGGACCACCAGTTGGCGACTGCGGGTCTATAGGATGTGTGATACAGTTAGAATTAGTGTTAGCTAGAATGAGGAAGAGTTTGTAAACTCTTGACCTCTAATGCCTATTTTTTATATATGGATAAATATGTTTTTATAATATTGACTGGGAAGACGACATGCAAGCTTCACTCTTGTGGTGTCCAGTCATTTCCCCAAGATAGGCCATAGCTTGTGTCACTATTTGGGCATGGGGGTTCAGTATCTGATCTTTCTATCAGCTAGCCTTCCTGCAACCCCCAGTCTTCCCTATTTGTTTCCCTTAGCTTTACCAATTCCCATTCCTGATTACCCTTTACTCTCTTTATTCTTCCCTGGGTTCCCCTTTTTTTTTTTGTGTGTGTGTGTGTGTGTGTGTGTGTGTGTGAGGGGGGTTAACACACTTCATACTGCTAAGTAAGTGAGCACCACATACTACCAGGTAAGTGAGCAATCTATCACTTTATTAGATTTGGTCCTGGCACATGGTTTTTAGACCCCTTATTGGCCACTTACATATAGCTGTGGACTTTTCCTTCCCACACTCCCTGCATGGTGCCCTTTATTGGCCTGGGAGATGGTGTAAACTCATTCTAAAGTTACATAGTAACATAGTTAGTCAGGTTGAAAAAAGACCATCAAATTCAACCACTAGGGATATAAATCCCAGACAAAAACACTTTAGACATAGTTGATCCAGAGGAAAGCAAAAAATCCTGGCACAATTTGCTCCAACAGAAGAAAAAAATCCTTCCTGATTCCCTGAAAAAATCAGATTTTTTTTCTGAACTGGTCCGTCATATCCTTTTTAAATCTCTCCTAAGCATGATCAGCCATACAGGTCCGAAATATCCTTTACACTCAATGTGCATGTCTGCACCATATATTAGTGCAAATTTTATTTGTAGATATATTCTCTAATGGCCTGGTAGATCAACTACCTAATGATCTATGAAGAATTTATAACACAATAGTGAAAATGATTTTACTACAATAATATGACCTAATGCTTGATATATTTGAACAGACATGCATACGTGCATGCTATACTGTATCTCCCAGATTGAGAAACTGTTAAGGAAGCTTCAACGACACTGCTACTGTTGCAACTAACTGCTGTTTAGTAATAAATGTCATTACACTGTAATATCCACTGATCCCTGGCTTTACATGGTCTTTAAGACAGCAATGAAAGTGCCATTAAAGTGAAATGAAACTTGTGTAATCAGCAGTATTAGGAAAGTGGAAGGTGAAAGTGTCGATGTCTGCTACTATGGAGGTTTGTCTTCTGTCACAATACATGAGGTGGTTACAATTTTCCCATCACTGTCTGTGCTGAAAATTTACAGACGAAGGCGGTGTAGTCCATTACAAACTTATTTTAGATTTATTATAAAGAGCACTTTTTTTCAAGAACAATTTAATAATTTACTATGAGGATTTGATGCAGCCACCTACAAGGACCTGAAGGTATTTTATTATAGTTTGAGTAGGAAGCTCCTGCACTTAATTCCTCCAATTGTTTTGTTGTTTTAGTACTGTTACTCCTGGGACACACAAAGAGCTTAAAGGGTACCAGCAAGCACCTCAAGGTGCCTACTTATCAATCTTGGCTTCACACGTAGGGCAAAGTAAAAGGTCCACTTAACCTCCCCTCCCCCCATACCAAACAGGTAAAATGAACCTCTCCTTTGCTTCCTCACCTCTCACTATTACTATGGGTGAAAAATACCCAACTCAAACATTTCGGCACCCACTTCGGTGAAAGATTGCGCATGTCTAGGATAGTGTGCTATCTTTTTTGCGGATATTTGCCGGTCCTCAATATTCAGCTCATGGACAGAATCGCAGGTTGCCGGGTCAGTTGAGGTTGGGGGGCGCCCACTGCGGGGCTCATCTTTAACGGTGAAATGCCCAGTCTTGAAACGAGATATCCAGGTTTGACAGTGCTGTAGGAAGGACACTTCTCCCCCAGCATTAGTGACATCTCAGTGTGAATGTCCTTTGCTGATTTTGCCTGGAGAAACAAAAACTTCATGGCGGCCCGTAACTCCAACAACGTAAAACTTGCTTGTGCCTCTGCCATCACAGCTTCTCACTAAAAGAAAAAACAGTTTTACGAATCGCAAAGACCTGATATTTGTTATACAGTTACATACTAAGATATTAGGCTGTCATATGCCCCCACACTCATTTTTCTATTTCATCTGCAAGGGGGCAAAGCCAGGAACTTCTCAGCACCCCCTCGTACAAAACATACTTTATTAAAACTTAAATTGGGCCAGTAGCTATGTAAAGCATTGTTCCTTTTTCTGTTTTAATATTATACATTGATCTCACAGTTTATTATAGAAATCTTTCCCTGAAAATAAAAGCTGTCCATCTCTGTGTTTGTTCCTTTCATACTTGTACAGTTATCTAGTAAAAATCACAATAATGTCTGAAGAAGCAGGCGGCTACTATAGATCATAGGAATATGATGTGTCTGTTGGTAAACACAGCTGGTGATAGAAAAAGTGTCAGTTTTGGCTTCAGAAAGATTACATCAAACACCTGGACTGAATGAAGACCTTTGAAGAGAGTGTTTGTGTTTACGTGTGCTGAGATGTTTCACAGAGAGAAAATTTTGTAGGATAATCTATCAAAGCATTTTTAAAGTGTCTTAATAGGACAGAAACTTCAGAGACCAATTATGGAGTACATTTATTTCAGGGAATTTCTAGGATTTTATAATCATTGATTATTTCTTTTCATGAAAGTTCTAGTGGCTCAATATCTTATTTACATACAAGAAAATAAGAATACATTAAATAAATGTTAGCAGAAATCAACAACTATACATATTTACCCATAAATAGCCAATTATATTAAAAATTTCACTAATATGACTACACTAAAACTGCATGTAATTGCCTGCAATTGGTTTTTCAGACATTCAACACATTCATTGCTTGATGAGATTGTACTTCCCTGTTTGATGGGATCAGTCAAAAGTGTTCTTGTAAGGTTTATTTCTGATGGTATTTGACCCTGATGAGAATATCCAAATGCGCTCCGTCCTATTCTTTGCTTTGTTTTCGGGGTGGCCAATCCCCGGGTAATAGGCTGCACATTTGGTGCACTTGTCCAAAGGTGCAGCATTTATGGACCAGAGTATATTGCTTTATCTACTTGGTGCTATTTATTATTCTTTCTCTTTGGAAGCTCTTCTTTTTAAACCATTATTAGACATCCCAAACATGAGCGCACCCTGATTTCCCATATTGACTATACTGACTCATTTGGATCTGACCCCTCGCTTTTCATGTATGCTCCTTGGGACCCTTCCCCACCCCTCTCCCACCTTTCTCCGCTTTCCTTGGCCTATTTTCCCCAGCTGCCCATTTCCCCTTCATAATGTGAACAGCCTACCATTGTTCCTAGACATT
The DNA here is from genome assembly GCF_032062135.1 of Pyxicephalus adspersus. Classification (NCBI taxonomy): domain Eukaryota; kingdom Metazoa; phylum Chordata; class Amphibia; order Anura; family Pyxicephalidae; genus Pyxicephalus; species Pyxicephalus adspersus. Next base: position 78,451,654 of record NC_092861.1, on the reverse strand, counting down.
GGTATACTGTTTATGAAGTTGTTTTCTGGCCTGCACTATTATTTAGACTTTTACATATTAAAGACTGCTTTTGGTCTCTATGCAAGTCAAAGTATAAGTAAATGCAGCTTGAATGGAAATAAAGGGGATTTTTTTTAATTACAAATATTTTTTTTATACTATTTGTAATATTATACTGTTAGTAAAAATTACCTTGTTCTATACCTTGTAGCAGCAGAATGTGTATATTGGATCTGATTCATTGCAATTTTAGACTGAGCCCTCACTCCTCTAACTCCTTTACTTTTGTTTGTACATTTTAGCTTAAGCTACTGATCTCTGTAAACAACAGAACACTACGATAGGGAGAAACTGGGAAGGACTTGAAACTGAGACTAGAACATGAACTGATAGAGAGATTTTTTTAAACAATAAACCGTAATAAATAAATAATAACATGCACAAAGTCATTACACATTTCCTTGAAGACATATCAGAAGCAGTTCAGAGCAATTTAAAGCAATTCATAAACTGAAACACAGATGCAAGTCATAGCAAACAAAAGCATACTGGGATTTATGCCCGTGCACATAAATCCTGATAGGAGAATATAGGAGGATCCCCATCCTAACTTGTTGTCATGGGCCAGGTTTTTACAAATTTCGGAATTTATTTTAGCTATGTTAATGCACAGAAGATAATAAAATGAAATATACTGTTGTTAAAATTTAAGTTTATGAACTGATTTGTTCAAGTAACTTAAAAACAACCATTGGGAACAGCTCTGCTTTAGTAGTGTCTGTAAAGAACACTGTAAATGCAGAATCCAAAAAGGGGAAATTTATATATTATTTTTGGAATGTGACTAATAACATATCATGGGATATGTTGATATTTTTATAATATGCGCCAGCTGAAAATATACATTCCTAAGTGATAAATAACAAAAGCTATATTGTTTTTACACATATCAGAGGAAAGAAACGTCCATGTGTTCCCTTCCAGTCCGTTAAATACTGTAGAAAAATGCAAGACATACCTATAAATCCTGCCAAAACTCCAGTGCTGTTTTGTGTACTCAGCAGTGTAATATGATTTAGGACTACTGCTACTAGAATATCTTCCTCTATACTGTGGAGATGAGAAGATATGGTGGTCCATAGTCCTAAAATACTCCTTGTCTATGTTGACAACATTGCTTTTTCATAGATGCAGTACAGTGTGTAAGTGTTGTCATCCTAGGACAGAAAGTTTGCTACTGGCAAGATCACCAAACAAAGTCTAAAATAAAGCAATGCAGCCATCGCACCCGAGGACTGGTATGTTGCAATATGTTAAATGACATTTTTAAAGTCACTGCATACAGAGTTAGATGGACCTCCTTCATTCATTTACATATGCAAGGCCCTACATGGATACCAAATGAGAATGCTCATGGTTAAACAGGATGATTAGAACTTGTACCAGGTTTTAAATGATGTCTACATCCCATTAAATTTTGTCCAAGATTAATGTGCTGGAGGTTTAACCTCAATTCCTGTGTCCTGAATAGGAAAATGGGAGGAAATCTGGACAATGGTGTCATAGACATGAATGTAATCCTATCCTAGTATCTGGTTGACACATAAAAAGATAAGTGGGTTGATTTTTCCTTACTTCCTGTTCTGTCCTTCACTTACCATATTGACCAGGGGGGTCAAACTCTGGCCCTGGGGGCAAATCTGGCCCCCAAGGTCCTGTTTTTGGCCCCCAAAGGAATCCCAAATATGAACTGCAGCTGGCCCGCCTCTGCATTGAAATAGTGCTGCTACTACAGAATTATCTATAGGCTCTCTGTGTATGGGTGGCCCCGTATTGAACTGCTTTATAGACAGTTGTAGAATTGTAGTAGCGTCGCTTTTACAATGAAGAGGGAGTTCCAGTGGCAGGCCATTCCTCCAGCACCTCTCAGCTGTACTTTTCCTTGCTACTCCAAGGCATGGACTTGAATGGCTGGATTTTCATAGAAGAATATTGTTATTAATATTGTTAGCCTGTGCAAAAAGGTTACCATTGAAATTTAACTCAGAAGGCAACAAATAAGAGAAAAAGGCATAGTTTTTTTTCTTAAATAAAATAAAAAAATTTGTATGCCTCTTTCTCTATTATAAGCTTGTTCCAGATAGAATGTGAAGCAAAACCTCTTTGTTTCCATATGGAAAGGTTTTATATCTAATGCGAAGGAAAAACTTCCTCAATTTTTTCAATAAATTTCAAGGTTGGCCTGCGACTTGGTCTAAGTTTGTAATTTTGACCCACTGTGCGTTTGAGTTTGATACCCCTGATATAGACAGAAAGTGATGATACATTTCCAAAACAGAGAAACATTTTAAACATATTGATAGTGATTTGGCTGGAGAATTGTCTCTCTCAGCATAGAACATTTATAGTGAGAACAGTTTAATTAGAAATTTAGGACCCTGATTAGAGATGAGTATACTGATCAAATGTGGAAATGTACTGATCTAAACTGAGAATGGTGTGGTTAAGAAAACAAAACAGTCCTATCATTAGATTAACTTTAAAACATTATCCAGCTGCCTGGAGACAATGTAACTTTTACACATGTTCCAGAGTTACACCATTGGGGCCCTCCAATGGCAGAACAGGATCCTTGTGCTCTTGGACGTCGGCAATGGAGATGTCGCTTTCCTGGGATGACAGGTCATCGCTGCAGGGTGGACTGCTGACTGGACAGTGAAAGAACAATAGCAAATGAATAAAGCCATCCTGCTTACTCAGCTGTCCCATTAAATCAGCACATTCAATGTCTGCATATGTACATGCAGCACACCTTACCCATAGTCCTGCCTCTCTATCTTTATCATTCTAGACCTCATTTAGGGTGCAAAGGCACTAAATACATTAATTTATGTATTATTGGGTACAGACCTGTATTCACTTAAGTTTTTTGTATCTGCCTGGTGTTCAGCCCAAGCACCAAAATAAACATATTTAAATAAATCTACAGTAAAATGCACAGTCGAATATATATCTGTTTCCTCCTCTACCTGCCATTTTTTTGTTTCTGTACAGGCATTCCTATCATTTCCACATTTCTCTTTGCCCAGAGCCCCAATTGCATCAATGTTTGATCTAGGAAAGGTTCCTAAACCAAAAATCTGATACATGTAAAAAAGGTTATTTTGGGAGTCAAAGGCTACGTGCCTGCAGGTTCTAATAAAGTGATTGCAATAATTTTAATAAAAGTAAATATTATTGATTATTGCCAATTTTTGTAATATGACAAAATCATCAGGACTGTGCTGTAAGGACAACATAAATGTTGGCCAACTAAATGAGTACAGATAACTCTCCAGAACTTTGCGTCATTTACCACTTCAAAGTGACATCTGACACAGATTTTAATTAGGGCTCCCTATTGCAGAGTGATAGAGCAAATCCCGAACTGGGGCACTGCACATCCTAAATGTTGTCTACACATCCATGTTGTACTAATAAGCCTGTCTGCTGAACTGAAAACACGCTGGAGTAATGATCTTACATAGGACGAGCAAAGAAAAACTTCAAAGGCGGCAGGGAAAATGATCAAAACAACCCAAAAACCAGTTAAATTATTGCATGTCCCTTTTTTTAGCTTATTAAAGAAGTCCAGTCTGCATTTATTGCACATTTACCCCCAAAACACGAGCAGACAAAGCACGTAAGCTTTCAATTTGCATCCTCTGTAAAAATGAAAATTATACACTTTTTCCACAGAAAAGAAAAGCATTGTAGTGTAATCATAAATTCTGAATATCTGGAGGCAGGGAAAAGTATAACCATCCATGTAATCCTCTACAGAGTATTTCTTCTGGGTGCAATGTGGACTTTAATAGGAATAAACAGACAACTCATTCAAAAATGAAATGTGTGGTGTTGTAATGTCGCTGCCTACCCATAAAACTGTTTCCCTTTCACTAGTCATTTTATTTTTCCTTAGCGTCCTGCTATAAAATAAAACAGTTTGTCAAGTCTGCAATTATTTTTCAAGTTTTAGCTCTGCCTTCTATCTCATATCCAAGCTTATTAAATACCGTCCCCAACTGGCTCTAATGTATAGATTGTGACATATGTGATATATGTGTCTCCTCGATCTGCCCATTATTTCCAATGTCTACAGGGGTTGGCACAGGCACACCTCTTGTCAATTGGCTTCTGTGCAGATAATAAAGGAAATGTATTGCATTACAGGTTGTCATTTACGGCATAGTATAACATTAACCATGGCTCTGTGTATTTATCATACTTAAAGCTGAACTCCAGGTTGATATTAGCAAACACCTAAAAAATGCAGTTTGTAAATGTATTTAAAAGCAATTATTATAGATACTTTAATTTGACTGATTACAGTCTTTTGTAATCCCCTGTAAAAAGGCACTTAGACTGGAAAAAGGAGGGGTAGCCTGTGTTGACAAGGAACATGCATTGTCAATAGGAGGATTGTGCAGAGAGATGACCTCATCAGTTTGTTGCTGCTTCTTTTCTGTCTATCTATCTATCTATCTATCTATCTATCTATCTATCTATCTATCTATCTATCTATTATCTATCTATCTTCACACAACCACTGGCCAGTTATCAGATACCCCTTCCTAGTAACCCGTTAAAACCTTTCAGAACTGCCATAATTCTTTGTGCTGTAGATTTTACAAGGTGCTAAAAACTTCCTCAGGGATTTTGGTCCATATTGACATGGTAACATTATGCAGATGCTGCAGATCCATCCTAAAGGTGCTCTAATGGATTGAGATCTGGTGACTCTGGAGGCCATTTGAGTGCAGTGAACACATTATCATGTTCAAGAAACCAGTTTGAGATGATATGAGCTTTGTGACATGGTGCGTTATCCTGCTGGAAGTAGCCATCAGAAGATGGGTACACTCTGGACACTGGCTGACACCGATCAGTGAAATTACTAAGTTAGGTTGTGGCATTTAAACAGTGCTAAAATATTACTAAAGGGTCCAAAGTTTACCAAGAATATATCTAATATAGCAATACACATGCCTGAACTCATAATACAAGGCAGGATGGATCTATGCTTTCATGTTGTTAAATACAAATTCAGACCCAATATCAGAATGTTGAAGCAAACATTGGGACATCATTCCAGGTACCACATTTCCAATATTCTCTTGTCCAATTTTGGTAAGGATTGGATAAATGTGTATACATAATATATTTCAATTTAATTTCCAATATGTATACAATGTAATAGAATATAACAATTCAGCTGGTTTAAATGGACTTTGCCCCCATTTTTGCTAGAGGTTTTTATGGTCCTAATGCTAAGTATATGTATCCTAGAAAATGAAATACCAGGGGAAAACTTTACTTACCTATACCTTGAATTATACTATACTTAGTATGAAGACCTTAGAAACCTCATGCAGGTGATAGCAGTTGCTTATATATAACTGCTATCACCTTTCATTTACCAACTGTGTGCTTGCAGTACAGAATAAAGCTGAATCCTGTTTTCCTTTATACTCTTTTTCTGTTATCTTCTCTAATAAGTGTGTTGTGCATCCTAATTTATATCCTAGTTAGAATAAGATCAGAAAGCCTATATATGTTCTGGTAAATATTTTAGATCAATAAATGTAGCTGGCCTTTAAAAACTAACATGGTAATGTTTTGGGTACCTTTGTAATTTCGTGCCGTGCCATTCTAAAACGAATGTATTTTTAGGTGCTTCTCATTGTCATTAGCCCATATTTTGTCTCTTTACAACACCCATATGTTGCCTTTGATCAATTGCCCAAACATGTGGCATGTTACCTTTTAATGTCCTCCTCAAACATCACATCTGCACAGGTGTCCCTTGAGTTTGTTACTATCTGAAGCCATTATATGGCATTTTGCTTTGTAAAAGGGGAAAATGAAGACAAAAGTACAGATAAAACAAGGTTTTTTCGGTATGCCTGCTTGATCTCACAATTTATGCTACATGTTTGTATTGTGCTATTCACAGACAAATGAAACTTCTCTTTAGATCCTCGTTTCTTTTTTTTCCTCTCCTTCCAGAATTTTCCAGTTATCTTTTTGAACTTGATGTTTTCCTCCTCCTTGCAAGTTCACAGTGATACAGGCTGCAGAGACGCAAGTGACGGTTGGCCGTGCTGCATTTGTGTTTGTAGTCCATGGTGGGAGGTCTGTATGCTCACAGCAGATACAACTGTTTAATTTGAGGCATTACAGACCACCCACCAAAAAGATAGATGAGAGCTTTCTCTTTCCAGCTTCGTAACCACATGGCAGAAAACAAAAACAAAACAATATTAACGGTCACAGAGTGGAAACTGATGTTTTTCTTATGTTGTTTTGCAAATGGAAAATTTGAAGGAAATATTGTGTCACGCATAGCTTTATCAATAAATCTGAAGTCAAAAGTAAAGTAAGCAAAGGTAAGCTAGTCTGAGCAAAAAGTATTCTATTACAAGAGTACAGTGTGTGCTGTAATGTGAACATATAGCTAGATAATAATTTCAGAATACTAATCATGATAAAAATAACAACCTGTTTGTCTACACAAAATGTTTTGTTTTTGTTAGCAATACAGCAGTGAAATCACTCAATACCCGCACCTTTGTCCTTATTTAGTAATATAACCGATACAATGAAAGGTAGATAAATGCTTGCACTGGGATATGGCACATATTACAGGACCTTCATCAATAAATTATAAAATGCAGTAACTGAGGGTGGTTACAGTTATAGGTATTAGCATGTTCCATAAAGCAGAACTAAACCCTAACATTAGGAAAACTGCAACCAAACAGGCCCAGACTCCAATGCTGTCCACTGCAATAAAATAACCTTACCTGCCTGATCACAGTTTTTAAAAACACTCACCTGTCCCATTCCATGGGTGGCACTGCCGTCTTCACCCACTCCTTTTTGGGTTCCTAATCTTTGGTCAACTTGATTGGCCAGCCCAGAATGCTGAAGCTAGCACACATTTGAAAAATATTGCGAATAGGCAGGTAGGTATATTTTATTGCATGTCCCCTCTGCAATCAAATCCTGCCTGATCACAATTTTTCATTACAGAACTGCAATTCTTTAAGGCTGTATAAATGGGGTGGGGGTGAAAGCAAGCAACTGCTATTGACAGGTCAGCCAAGCTGCTATCCAAATTGAACAGATTGGGTAATTCTAAGCCAAAATAAATGACCAGATTAAAGTAAACCTTGTCTTTATGGATACATTCTTAACTTGTCTTAGTTTACAAAAGTAGTATAATTTTCTCCAAGGAGTGCTACCATTTATCAATAATAAGGCAGTTCTTGGGAAAAATAGTATTTTAGTTTGCCTATGCTGAGATGTCTTTAGTCTGCCTCTAGAAGTAGGTACTATCTCCTCTCCTTCAATAATCAGACTGTGGAATTGTATATTTTGAAACTGTATATTAAACTTCATGGGCAGGTTGCATAGGGAGCTGGGGTGTTGAATATTGTAAAAAGCAGTAACATATACTTGACTGTGCAGTGTAGTAGATGTGTTTTAGTCATAGTTTGTTGTACAGAATTTTCTTTTGGATATGGATATGGAAAATATATTTTGGGGGTATCCCATTGGATACATTCCATACAGGATATCCTCATATGGAAATGATGATTATCCATGGACATGGTAATTATCCTTTGATTTGAATATCGAAAACCAGTATCATATGTACCGGGACAACAAAATTGATCACAGTTTATAAATACAAAAGACAGTGTACAAATACAATATCTATTTTTGTACTGTGAAAGCCATTTTAAAGAAACACATTGGGTGTAAAAATGTTTCATATGGCAAGCACAAATCTACAAGTACAAACATGTCTTCAGCAAACCTGAGATACTTGATATTTTAGTAAAAAAAAACTTGATACAATAAAGGTCAGCTACTTCAATTGTGTCCCTCGAGGTTTTACAGAACCAGATGCCACATGGGCGTAGGAAAAATTATTTGTTGAGAACCACAACTTTATCTTAGATATCAAGTCTGGCACACTGTGCATACATTGGATGGTTGCACAGGATTGGGATTGTTACTCCTAGCAATTCTTTTCATCGTTTCTTTACAGCATACGGTATGTTTACTATGTTTTTGTGAATCAAGAAAGCTAGGTATATGTCTGCCCATCAGGAAAATTACAGTCAAGCAAAACTTTTTAAATGTTGGAAATGTTCCAAACCTTTAATCTCCCCTTTTCCCCTTAAAGTCTCATAATTGATGTGATGACATTATAAGCCGATTTATGAGGCCGTTCATAAATCACTGGTTATACAGGATCACAAAGGTCTGTGTATCAGGTGTCATAACATTCTTACCACACGTGTGATTAACCTATGAAAGAATGTTAAACAGCAATGAATATACCGGCTACACCTTACAAAAACTTGGAAATAATCTATCACTGTAGTCTCTCATGGAGTCATACTGAATGTCTATATATCTAATTTGCTTAAAAAAGTCCCTGTTCTCTGATTTCGGAGGTGTTGGTATACTAAAGCAGTAGAAAGTTAGTTTAGCTCTGGGAAGCTATGTTCACTTCAAATAGCCAATCATGTGTTGGGGAGTTTTGAAAAATAGGAATTTCCCTTGTATATAACTGGATGAGAAAAGTAGTTTCGTTAGGCTAAACACGTGTCTTTTAGTTAGTCAACCCACTGTATTTAATTCTTTAAAGTCCCTAAATAAGAACGTTTTTCATCACCGTATATTAAATTCACTACTTTGCAAGTATCTGGCCTAACACCAGGATCAAGATAGCCCTGGAACCAGTTCTTTCCTTTAAAAAAGTCTGCAATCTATATTTATCCTCACAAGTTTACCTAAAATATAGAAAAGCACAAAAGAATGCAGCTCTACTACAGTGGGAAAAAAGCCACCTTCTATATTAAGCACTTCAACCATCATTCATACTATTTGGTAGTTTAGCAAGTTAGAGGGATAAATGCTTGCAGCCTTACCTGGGCGTTAGGAGAATGTAGGAAGTGGGATGGTGAGAGTGCAGGAAGTAGGAGGGAAGAGTGCAGGAAGTAGGAGCACAACCACTCAAAAAGATCTTTAATTTTGGTAGTGATCACCAGGTTATGAGGCTTTGAGGTGCTAAGAAAATATTCTTAATGTATTTGTAGACACCTGAAGCTTTCTGTTTTACAGTTCCAAAGATAAATTGCCACATTTGAAAAGTAGATTTAATTTTAGTTTCTCAAAACAATTATTAGTGATAGTTTGGGGGTGACAGTTTATGTTCAGACATGGGAGGCATAACTTGTTTTTGGAAGAGGGGAGGACCCCCGCTGCAGAGACTATGTTGAATCTTGTTATTTGTTTGTAGTTTAGGCTCCTAAATTTGTGAAAAGGCCATTCATATGAATGGCTCAGTTTACAGTTATGAAGTCAGGGGTTGCACAGATTTCTGTGATTACCGAACTGCAACAAGCAGTAACCACAGAAAAGTGTTGTGGGCAGAAAGCCGCCAAGCAATTGCCTGGCAGTCAGTAAAACAACTACTATACATGGATTTCTAGATGTATCAAATGCAAATGTGAAGTTAGCCTGTTTGACCTGGCTTGGCAGACGGCTACATAATGTTGTGAGACACCTGTACTGATGCTAGATCATAGTGTAAGACAATAACAAATGGTCATCTTCAGCAATGGAAGTCCAGTGCCTATACAAAGCTTTGACTGATTTTGTGGAACATTATATATTTACCTTCTGGTGGGAAATGGATGGGAAAATTGTTTTAAGTTATTATTCTGTTTGATGATTCATAAAAAAAGTCCCACTTCTGTAGAAGACTGGCAAAAATGGCTAGTAGCTGTCTTTTTTCTGAGAAAAAAATCATCATGAAATAAGGAAGTCTGCTGAGAAAAACACATTGCCCAGACTATGACTCTGAATCACACATTGTACCACACTCTGTACCAAGATTTACTGTACACACATTTATCACTTTTAAAACAGAAGAGAAAACCATTTTTAACCTTTTACAGTTCATGAATATATCGGGATTCTAATGAATGTCTTTGCACATCAGGAAGGAGATATAAACAAACAATTAAAAAGGCTAAACTATACATATAGGTTAACACATAACACACATAAGGTACAGTACTTTATTGAACAGTGGTTGTTTATACTGGAAAGTATGGCACACTTACAGGTTAAAGAATGGTGTTTCTTTTTTCAATTTTGTAAAAAAATTTTATACATCCCTACAAACATGAAAAAAATATACTACAAGCACAAATACATTTTCTAATAGGGATAATTAAGGCTAAAAAGAGGTGCAGTAATAACAACTATAGGAGCGTGGCAGAGCTGCACAGGAATGTTATGACCTGTGAGGCCTACTTGTATGTCTTCTGTGATTGACCTGATCTCTTGTTGTATTGTATATTGCAGGGGCACATGGCGAAGTATTTATGCTCCTGGTTTGTAGCTTTTTTTGTGTAACTCTTCCATTTGGCACATGCATTTGACACCATTTGCATTGTGAGTCCATAGCCAGTGGGTGGGGTAGGATGGTCCGGTCCCTACAAAGCGCAGGCACATTTACACCTATGACTCCTGCAACCTCAAATCCTGCACCACTTTCCTTACCTCCTTTAGGTATTTGTACCAGGGTGATAATAAGTGTATATGTATACATTCATATTATGTATATCCCTCCTATATCCAAGCCAGCAGATATGGTTAGGCTGGAAACCAAGCACTTTTCAAATGGAAATTACTTACATTTTGATGTACTTTTGGCAGCTTTAAACATATATTTAGCAAGAGAGCATCACATGCATACTGGTGAAGGTTTTCACTTCACAGTCTGATCATTCAATCACATGCAGGAGAATTTCCTATTTTCTTAATGTTTTCAGTGCAAACTTAAATATTTACTGTACATAAGTTCACATGTATTTCTTTTACTAATAAATCACATCCCTAGTATTATGCCCTGTTGCATTGTATGGGAATATCCCAGGAACATATCACATGCATATCATAATTCTTATGTTGAAAACAAAACAATTGTACTGCTTTCAATTTTTACCTCTGTTTATCAGAAGAGGAAGTTTTCACTGTGATTATGTGAGCATTTTTTTTACAGTGCATTTCATTGAATAATTAAAACCTAACTCCAAGGCACAATAAAAATGACCCTATCCATGGGGCAACCCTCAACTGCAAATGATTACAATCTTGTTTAGGTCAAGGGTACCATATAAAGATTTTTTCTTACTCTATCCCTCACTCCCCCAGACTTCTTTTCGTGCAATTGAACCACCCTCTACTTTTATGAAGTTGAGAAAAATAGGAAAAAACATTTGGAAAAGTTCTAGAATACCTACAGCACAGAGAAAACAGGTTTGACTATTGGCTATGTCCACTGCTGGCTAAATGAATAACTTCTAATCATCCAGAGGCAAGGTAAAAGGCAAGTTAAAAACAAAAGGAAAAGGCGAATATATGGCTATGTACATATGTCAGATGATTCTCATCCGATACGGGCCACAGAGCTGACAAGAATCTGTCATGTGTACAGAGGCCGTCTGACATCGTTCGAGGATCTGTCCTGGCAGATTCATGAATGACAGAAGCTGAGTGACCACAATGGAAGTGTTGGGTGTAAAGCGCAGCGGGGGGCCACTCTCTCATTGCCCCCTCCCCTCTCCATAGAACAGAATGGTGCTGTACCGTGCTCATTCATTCATCTTTCTGTCGTTTGTAAAACATCTAGCGTGTGCATAAAGTTCTATGTTGTACTCAAGTACTGTTCCCCCACCATATGGTTAGATCCGACGTTGTAAGAAATACAGGGAAAAACTATAGATAAATATACAGTTTAATAATCTTGTTTGTATTATGTAAATTTTATGTATGGTCTATAATTACATGAAAATTAATTTCCCCACATGTTTTTATTAGTAATTGTTGATAATAATAAATCACAATTATGGAGTTAAATTATTCACCTTTCATTTTTCATACTTAGAGAATTTAGTTTCATCTTGATATGGTAAAACATAACAGTACAGTTTTGCACAATCATGTAGCCTCAGATGCTGAGTAAACAACATAAAGGGAAGTCTCAGTTTTGTAACTTGAATATATAACATATGCATTACACAATACATTTTAATACTGTAAGTTATATAACAAACAAAATTAAAACAAGTAAAGTAAGTACACAAATTTACTAAACTAACAGATTTCTACCCAGGGCTAACATATGTTGTGGCTTAGGGATACAAAGCAGCCACACACGTCATATTGATGACTGTCAGTAGCACAATATGGCTGAACTCCGAGCTTCACATGGCCACATGACCTTTCAGTTTAGAATTTTCCATCTCTTGCATGATGTGGATACTTCTGATTGGCTGTCCAGTAGTGGGGTCCTCTCAAGATGCAGAGAGAGTCTACAGGTAATACCACCAGTGCAGGAATGTCTGTAGACCTGGACTACCCTTACCCAGAAACTTTGCCTACAAGGTACCCAAAGGGGTGAGTAATAAACACTTCACAAGGAGGAAGAAGCTGCATAGTTTAGAGTTACATTTTGATGCCCAACTTGCACAGTTTTTACATTTTTGTTGGTGGCATAGTGCACCATGTATTGGGGTGTACACTGAGAATAAACCTGCTAAAAGACTAGGCTGACAGTTTGTGTTTGACTATCCCAGTAGTAGAAGCAAATATATAAATAAAAGCTATAAAAATAAATATGAATATGGGTTACTGGAGCAGCAGTAAATTGTAGTCTGTTGGTTCTTAGAGATCTCCTAGTGATGGTAAGGCCAGCTAGTTGACTGGGCTAGGGGACGAAAAGGGAATATTCATCCTAGGAAAGCAGAAATGATCATTTTACCTCCATCTGTAGGCAAACTACCTTGGAGATCTCCTCTTAAGTTTCCTATTCGTGCTGGAGGACTAGGGATACAGCTATGCACATAGTCCCTTTGAAAGAGTCTTTATTTTCATAGCTGGGTTGTTAGGATCCGCATACTCTCTAAACGTTTAACCAAAAAAAAAAAAATGCCCTTTGACTGGTATACTGTAGGTAGGTTGTTTCAGAATGTTTGCTAGTATTGTCATTTTAGTAAATTGAGTTCTCCAGTTAAATTTAGGCTTATAGAACAAATACATGGGAAAAAAAGAGAATGCCAAATTTATGGATTACAGTCAGGGCTCTACTTTATTTACAGGAGTCTGTAAGCAGAAGGGAAGAATGATCCCTTTGTTATAATAACCTCATGTACTCAGAGCATTCTTTTTAAGGATTCCGACCTGATTTAGCATATTGGAAGAACATGTCCAATGACTCTACAATGAAGAGCTGCCTTTTTTACCTTTTGCCTATGGGCCTACGTGTACTGTGCTTGTTGTTAGATCCTACTTTGGTAACAGTTGCTGGGTTTTTGTGGCTTGACTTGAGTTTTGCGTAATTCAGAGTGGTAGCTGGGATGAGCAGGGAGTAACCAGGAAACACAAACAGGGAGGAACCAAGCAGATAGTCTTGGCTTTAGAAATATCATCATTTAATGTATTGACACGATATTTATGTTATTGCAAAACATAAACCTTGATGGGTTTCCTTCAGGAAGAACTTAAATATAGAGCAAGTTAGTATGTTCCCCAATTATGGATGTGTTTGTAACACCTATTGTTCTCAACTATCATTAAAATAAAGCAAAATAATAAAATGAAAATACTGCACAGTTTATTTGAGAAATGTGACACATTTTTGTAATAACAGTTAATTAAATAAGGTTAATTGTCTCTGAATATCTATAAAAATGTCAAAATCATCATTATATTGTCAAAACTGTCATGCTATGGTTTCTGTGCTAAATATCTATACAATTAGGAAGTAGCTGTATCAAAATTATTCTATTTTGGCAACATGGACTACCGTGCTAAAAGTGTCTTTAAGTTTTTTAGGCACTTTTTAAAATTTCCTTTTTTGTATGGAAAAATATATTTGTACTTCTAACATTTCCTATTTTCCAAATACTGATTCATTTTTACCATATTGCCTATATAAAGATTTACAGACATTGTTACTATAGAGAAAAATATTTCTACTTTGGCAGAACTTGGAAGCTTGAATTTGATCAAGAAAAATAAAGTAGTAAACAATTAAGATAACAGTAATAATTATAAATGAACTTAACAGATTAGTTATATCCATTGTGAAACTAATTTTCTAACTAATTTTAATTTATTAAGCAAAGGATGAAACCAATTAATAGATTTATATATTTACAAACCTAAACTGGGACTATAGTCTCAACGAATCTCTATGAACCATAAAATGTAAAGATATCTATCAATCACAAATACCATACAACTGATATAATACTATGTATACAATACAATGTTGCACGGATAAAATATTAAGCACACTTTTGCAATTACGTTTTTTAGTCCCACAGGCAAATATAAAGCAACAAGAGTCTATTGACAGCTCAGGCAGTTTAAAAGTAGTTTATTAATTAGACTAATTATGAATTAGTACCTGTTAGTATTTAGCTTTCTCCAAGAGGCTATTATTAATTATTTACTTTATTACAAATCAATTGAAATTTTAATAAAATTGTACCTAAGAGATAATATTGCGTGGCTTACTTTGTGTACACAATTCCAAAAAGCTAAGCCAATTATAGGGAAAACTATAGTATAATACACTCCAAAAGCATGTTTGCATTAATAGGTAAGTCATTGGCTTAATGAATATCAAATTTAACACACAGAGAAACACCTATCATAATTAATATTTGGTCAGCAGCTATGCTGCCTAACTGTATGGAAATGTAGCTTGTACAATATAGAGTTTGAATTTGAGGCATTAAAAAAGACAAATATAATATATATTTACCTGCCCTCCCTCCATCACAGGTATCGACATCTTTACCAGGTTTTCTGGATTTGGAATTTTCAGCTTTTGTGATTGACCAGGCCAGAATTATTATTATTACACAGTATTTATTTAGCGCCAACATATTACGCAGTTCTGTACAAAGTTCATAGTCATGTCATTAGCTATCCTTCAAGAGGGGTTTACAATCTAATGTCCTTACCATAGTCATATGTCATTAATACAGTCTAAGGACAATATTGGGGGTAGCCAATTAACGTAACTGCATGTTTTTGGAATGTGGGAGGAAACCGGAGTACCTGGAGGAAACCCACGGAAACAAAGGAAAAACCTGCAAACTCCATGCAGATAGTGTCCTGGCGGAGATTCAAAGCTTGGACCTAGCGCTGCAAAAGCCAGAGCTCTAACCCCTGAGCCACCATGCTGCCATAATAATGTAATTAGAGAAAATGTACACAGGAGTTAATTCATTCCAAGCAAGCCTGGGTTCCTACTGCATTAAACAACCTGCTTGCTTGATTTTTTTTATTAGTTGCTTTTTAATAGATATTACTTTTTGCCTGCAGACAAAAAAGATTGACTGGTATCTAAGAATGCCAATGGAGGCATGCTTGGTTAATAGGTGGGTAAAGTAGGTTGCTTACAAGTAGAGGAGTGCTAAACATAGATTTTGCCAGTATGGTGATGTTTTGTAGAAGAACACAAACAACATTTGCATTGCCACATAGCCTGCAAAATTCTTCCTGCCCTTTATATAAAGCATAGTGATGATATTTCATTGATTGTCTGTGCTCACTGAAATTTGTTAAAAGTCCTCTGCAAATCTCCCAACAAACGCAGCAATATTTTATGCATAAGCACAGAATAAAGTAGCTGTTGTTTTTAATATTTATAAATTATATTTGTGTTTTAGCGTAAGAACCAGATAAAATTTGGAGTGCTTGTTTACAAAGCAATTCAACCTAAGAGCCTGATTTGGTCCCATCATAATGGAGATTTGTTAATGACAGGAGCCTGTGTAACACAATAATAAGGCACATTACATAACTCAGCCAGAAACTGGATTTTTGCCATTTTACTTGTTGACAACTTTTTAAGGAATCCGAAAACCCTGTTAGTAATAAACATTTGCTCATTGACTGGATTTTCTATATTATGTTTAATGTCAGACTTCTTTGCAATTAGTTGGGTGGCCCCAAATGTTTTTCCTCTATTTGACTTGCTTTGAAAGAGAATGTGACACATAGAAGGTACTAATATTTATGTAACTTGTGATGCACAAACTAAGCTTATTATCTGTTTACAATTGACCTATTTGCATACATAAATATCTTAGTCATTCATATATACTGAAATTCCATTTACCTGTATTGACAAAATATTTAAAATGTCACAAGTCAACATAGTAACAACAAAAAAAGTTTTAATGTATATCTAATGTGTAAGTTTTTTATGGATTATTGCATTTTTAGACTTTCATAGAATTGGTGGATCCCAGTGGCTGGCACCACACCACTGATTTCCAAAGAACTAGAATCTGCAGATTTGGCAGCAGTAAGTGGCTGTGAACTTCTCACTGCTCCCCCATTTATTCTCTAAAAGCTGATTACCTGGCGTTGCCTGGGTATTTATTCATTGCAATCTTATAATATACAGGAAAAGGAATCAAATAAAGCTATAATGATTTTCTTGTTCATGGTGTTGTTTCATTTTTTTTGCCTTTGGTTGCACTCAGCCAATTGCCTTACATTTTCTCAAAGGCATTATTACAGGCCAGAAATTCTTAAAAATATAAGCAAAAGGCACATTGTCACTGAGCAATACATACACACATACATACATACATACATATATGCAAATTTACCTCTGACATATACCACAGCGCTGTACAAAGATCAGCGGTGCACTCACATGAGTCTCAGTCATATGTATAGCAAGTTTGGTTGAAATGTCTCCATTCGCTTTCGAGTGCTGGTGGAACATACATACATACATCCAATTTTATATATAGAGAGAGAGATTTATATAGCTTTGACATATACCATAGTGCTGTACAATGAAACACTGAGCTAGACCTATCAGTCTCTGTACAGAAGAGCTGACACTCTAATGACCCCCCCCCAGTCACACACTATTATTATACATTTATATACCTCTAACATATACCACAGCTCTGTACAAAGATCAGCGGTGTCATATGTCTAGCTGGTGGAACATAGCAAGTTTGGTTGAAATGTCTCCATGCATTTCCTAGTGATGACATACATACATCCAAATATAGCTCTGACATATAGCACAGCACTGTACAAAGATGACTGTGTACTCACATGAGTCTCAGTCATATGTATGGTGAAATTGGTTGAAATGTCTCTATGTGTTTTCGAGTGATGGTGGAACATACATGCACACACATTCATTGTCAAAAATAGATTACAGATACTTCAGATCCTTACAATTGTAAGTGATCAATTAGGGGGCCATCAGAGATGAAACTATACAGTCTACCCAACAACTACTGAAACAACTACTGAAAAGTCATTAGTTCATTCATTTTTTACTTCAAGATCTTGTATTAATGATGGTCAGACTGCTTTCTAAAAGGAGTCAGACTGCTGTATAAAGTCTTTTCCAACAAATCCCGAAGATTCCTAATGGGGTTTAGGTCTGGAATTTGTGGAGGCCAATCCATATGTGAAAATAATGTCTCATGCCACCTGAACCACCAAAATGTGAGCCAAATGAATCCTGGCATTGCTATCTTGGTAAATGTCTGTGCCATCAGGGTAGAAAAAAACATTAGTGGAAAAACCCAGTCATTCAGTATATTCAGGTGGTCAGCCGACCTCATAACTTTGCAGAACCTATACTTGACCACCTGGAGTAAACCCCAGATCATAACACAGCCACCACAGGCTTCGGCACTTTTTTTGGCCAGGTAGTATATTTTGACCATGAAAACCTATTCTAAATTATAAAAAGGATTTTCCTATGTATGACCAGTTTATACTACAACTCTAATTAAACTGCTTACCAGTAGTATTTTGGTTGAGCATATATATATATATAGGTCCATAAATATTTAGACAGAGACAACTTTTTTCTAATTTTGGTTCTGTACATTGCCACAATTTATTTTAAATGAAACAACTCAGATGCAGTTGAACGACAGACTTTCAGCTTTAATTCAGTGGGTTGAACAAAATGATTGCATAAAAATGTGAGGAACTAAAGCCCAATATTGTAGCAATTTCTCGGATGTTTTTTTTTCTGTTTCTGCAGCTTAAGGATGGCTTGTTTCACCTGCAAGCACTTTTATCTGCTTAATTGATAATGACATAACGAAGGAATTGCCAACATCAGCCCATGAAATAGCCTTAGAGTCAATTGTCCGAATACTTTTGAGCCCCTGAAATGAAGTGATTGTGTAAAAAAAAGGCTTTATTTCCTCACATTTTTATGCATTCTGAAAGTCTGCAGTTCAACTACATCTGAGTTGTTTCATTTAAAATTAATTGTGGTAATTTACAGAACTAAAATTAGAAAAAAGTTGTCTCTGTCCAAATATTTATGGACCTAACTGTATATATATATATATATATATATACACAAAATATTAGTCTACACTGCGTGTAACATGAAAGACACCAATAAATCATCCATGCTTTGATAACTCCACAATTATGAATTCAGTGCTTCTTCATTATCAACGCTATCAACAGTGGTGTTACAAAAGTCCAGAACAAAAAAAATACCTTACAAAGGACTAGTAATTACAGATGACTAAACGGCTTGGAAGTTTAAGTGCATCTTGCAGTTGAGAAAGACCTATTACTGGCAATTATTGTTTTTGCGTGGCCTCAAAAGTATTTAGAGACATTCCTATCGATTAGCAAACAGTTACCACCTCAAATCAAAGCAAATGCAAAAATGGTAAATAACCAAAGTGAGGACAAAGGTATTTATTTTCCTTTAAAGAGGATGTCAGGTTTATTAATGTTTCACGTAGGTGACACATTCAATGTTATTGTTTTGCATGTACTCCCTGGATTGTGGACAAACTTCAAACTTGAAAAAGCGATGCTAGGAATGCAGAATAATCCATAATCCATTTATCATAGGACATGTGGTTTTTCTGATAAAAGTTTTTTTTCTCTTACAGCAACATGCTTAAAAGGAACCTGTAATTGGAAGTTGCTAATATGACACTCACTGAAAATGCTAGTGTCCTGGCTTTCCATGGTGGTCCACATTCTTCAATACTATGAGTTATTATTGCAGAATCCCCCTCCTGGATTGTAAGCTCTTCGGAGCAGGGTCCTCACCTCCTTATGTCACTGTCTGTATCTGTCATTTGCAACCCGTATTTACTGTACAGCACTGCGTAATATGTTGCCGCTACACAAATCCTGTTCAATAATAATAACAAGTATGTCTGGTTGGTGTACATATTGTGAATCGGTGAATCTACGAGGGGGTGCTGAGAAGTTCCTGGCTTTGCCCCCTTGCAGATGAAATAGAAAAATGAGTGTGGGGGCATATGACAGCCTAATATCTTAGTATCTAACTGTGAAAATATCGAGCCTTTGCGATTCTTAAAACTGTTTTTTCTAAGCTGTGATGGTAGAGGCACAAGCAAGTTTCATGGTGTTGGAGTTACGGGCTGTCATGAAGTTTTTGTTCCTCCAGTGAAAGTCAGCAAAGGACATTCACACTGGGATGTCACAAACACTGAGGGAGAAGTGTCCTTCCTACAGCACTGTCAAAACCTGGATATCCCGTTTCAAGACTGGGCATTTCACCGTTGAAGATGAGCCCCGCAGTGGGCGCCCCCCAACCTCAACTGACCCGGCAACCTGCGATTCTGTCCATGAGCTGATCATTGAGGACCGACGAATATCCACAAAAAAGATAGCCCAGATACTTGACATCTCACGGGAGCATGTTGGGTTTGTTATCACCACTATCCTAGACATGCGCAAGCTTTTCAGGTGTATCCAAATGTTTGAACAGTGATCAGAAGAAGGAACGAGTTGAAGCAGCCAAAGCCATTTTGGCCCATTTTGAAGTAGCACATGGCGTTTTGGCTAGGTTAGTGACTGAGGATGAAACCTGGCTCCACATCTATGATACTGAAACCAAGGAACAGGTCTCAAATTGACTAAAATGCTCTGGATTCTGATTCTCCCTTGGGAGTGGTGGTTGGCTCTGGTTCTGATGGGGTGAGGACAACCGCTATCCAGGTGTTTTTGTCTATGGGCCAGTGGGTACGTTTGGTGCTCATTAAGGCAAGATTAAAATGAATGAATAGTTGGAGAATGGGAAGTTTGAGGTGGCCAGCCATGGAGAGATAGAAGCCTGGGTTAAAGCCCTCTGACCTTTATTGGCTGGGGCCCAGAGTTTGGACTGCTGGGAAAGGGGTAAGTCCCAAAACCAGAATCCTGTCTGATATTGGCGAGACACTGCCGGAGGGATCTGCAGGAAGATGTTAAATCTGCCGGAGCCAGGTTGTGATTGTTTTTTGAACTATTGATGCAAGGAAGATCAATTCCAAGGGAGAACGTTTCTTCCTAAATGTTTTACCTTATCACTGAGTTTAGGCTGTGAAGGATTAGAATTCTAAAATTTACATTAATTGTGACAAATCACTATCTGGATTTGAAAATGCAGCAACTTGACACTCTGCGTACCTTGACCCTATTTAATAATGCTGAGTTTTTAAAATACTACTAGACTGAAAATAGAATGGACTTGGAAGATTTCTTTTCATCACATCAGAAGGTAACCCAGGAACATTCAGCCGCTGCTGTGGGGATGAGTACTACAGAATGTAGCTGTGTGCAGCTGTCCTTCATACCTGGGAACAGGTGTCATTTATGTATAGATCAGGGATTTAAATAGGCCCAAACCTCTTGTTTGTTTCTTGGGACATGTAGCAAAAGGAGATATTTCTTTTGAGGCACAAACAACAAAAACAATCTGATCCCCCAAAAACCTTTGCTAGGATAAACTTTAATCTTCAGTCATTACTGCCTTGTTCAAATTAAATATGAGCACTTTGTAGCAAATATCCAAAGACTCAGCGGAAGGAGAATACAATAGAAATTTGTTATAATACTGTAATTTTATAACTAGTTTGTTACTTACTGTTCTCATAATAAATTAGTAAGGATCAAAGTAAGATTATAGTTCAATTTGGATACTTCAAAGTGATCTGCTATCTAAGTGAGAAAGCATTGCAAGGTAAGTGACAGGTATGATACTCCTTTGATGTGTTTTATTTGTTCTTCCCCCTCACTGTCATGTTTGTGTTGGATGTATATCACCCCAATAGAAAGTGACAACTCCCTTATCATAAATATTGGATCCATTTAACAAAGAAGCTTTTGCTAGCACAGGAAATAATCACAGCCTACACAAAACGTGTGGGAGCAATTATTTTATTTGTAGACTACTCCCTTTTGCATTGCATTGACGTTTTGAGCATACTTGTACCTATCATTTCACAAAATGCTTCGAACCCCTGCAGCCAAAGAAAATATCTACTGAAAGTAGGACATTTCAAAGAGGAGGTTTAGTCAGGGTTTGCTGTTGCCAACATCAAACCCATTGATTTGCCAATAACACTTTAACAATTGTGTTATAGATGTGTTTTATGTGGGTGCCTCCAGTTTTTTAAACTTGACTTTTAATTATACCTAATTATTGGCATGTGATCAGCAAAGAGCCAGATTATGTCATTGCCAACCTCAAGCACATTGATATGCCAAAAACACATTACCAACTGTGTTTAAATGTGTTTTATGTGGGTGCTTACAGTTTTTCAAACTTGACTTTTAATCATACCTGTTTATTGACAAGTGATAAGCAAAGTATACCCTAACATAAGCTCTAAGCATTCATATGTATGTGAAATGTAGAGATATACGGTGTCTTTTTTGTCTCAAGAGAACAATAAAGTACTGTCTAAAAACTTACAACCAAGCAGATAACATTTACTGAACTGGAGATCCCTCCAGTTTGTTTTTTTCAAGAGAAACCCAGACTTCCCACAAGTCCAAACACGATCAACACTCCCAATGTATAAAATCCACTTCACCTGCACACATTAAAAGCACCAATCCACATGACAGGATAACATGTGATGACCTGAACAGGTCTTTATCATTTTTATATTTAATTTAGGGAGTGTTGGAACCCATAGTACACAGTGAGATCATAATCTTACCCCGTGGAAACCAGAGTTGTGTGGGAGATCATATCATGTTTTTTAGAACCTTGAAAGTTTGTAACGTGAAAACATTTTTTTGTTTTTGATTTTTTTCAGTTTCAGATTTTGAGGGTTTGATGAAAATTTTTTATCAAGAACAAAAAAAGAACTTTCTACTTCAAGCTTAGTGACTACCTCTAATTACAAATAAATATATCAGAATGTATCAGAATATGTATATTAAACACAGCAATCTGCAAGCAAGCTTTATTGCAGTATAATTTCCAATGAACAGGGGGGTTACTAGTAAAGGAATAAAAGTGAATGTTTGCTACTTTCTGTGGCAAGATTTTTCCTGAAATAAAAGTTGCACTATTACAGTAAGACATTCTCCAAGTAGTGAAGTGAAATTTGTCGTGCTAGTTTAACATTTCCGTAAATCACACACATTAGGTTTTGGTTTTCTTCTTATTGGGAAGTTCCAAAAATTACACACACACACTTTCACTTTTTGAAGCATTTTAACTTTCTCTTCTTCTTTATTAAAATGAATGTTATATATAGCAAGAGAGTCTCAGTTTAAATTTATTAGACCTCCTATGATGGTTTTGTTTCCCAAGGAGAATATTCTCCATAACACTGTGTATACTGTGCGAAGGGTAAGCTATATAATCATATAATAAAACAATACATACTGCCATATGGCAAAAATTTGTCCAGGAATTGCCTACTTCCTTTGTTTTTCATCCAATAAAGCTTTCCCAAATGTCACTACAAGCATACTGCCACTCCTAGCAAACAAAAATAAATTAGTCATCACTCTCCTTTTATAAATTACAGAATGTTACTTGGAAACACTGATCATAATAAAGATTCTCCTTCCATAATTATGATTTAGGTTTAAATAGGCTTCCCTAAACAGTCCAATTTGATTTAAATCATTCTGCAGGCCATAAAAACAACACAAATTGTAATATTTTTTTAACCACCATTATAAATATATTTACTCTTGCTATACACACTCTTGCTCATAATATTCATTTGATCTTTCTTCTGTCCATTGCATCTCTATTGGATTTCTTATGTCAGAGATCCTTCTGATGATCCTTCTGTGCAGCTCATTGTACATGTTCTGCATGTTTCCATGCCAAGAAGAACTAGTTCCCTTGTACATGCATTGACATTTATGTCACCATCACTTAGCTAAAGCCAATGAAGAGTGCCATATATACCAGACCTGGATGACAGTGGCAATGACAGGGCAACATGGGCCTTTGCCGCTGTTGTAGAGCTGGAGGGGATTCTTTGGTAGGTGGGTTTGCCATGATGTGTAAGTATGCTGATCATTGCACATTTTGGCAAAAGCCAGGGTGCTAGCAGTGGAGTATATTTCCACATTAGCTCAAACCAAAAATTAAAAAAAACGTTAAGGATAGACTTCTGTCAACTTTCTATTGCTGCCTGTGACCCTGTTGGGTAGATATATCAAAAGAGAAAATGCAGGAATTGGGTATTACAGAGTCGGGACACTGCTTTTTTCATTTACATTCTACAATCACAATGATTGCATTTATCCTTTGTAAATAGTATAAGGAAATATATATATATATATATATATATAAGGAAGAACCCAAGATAATTTAGCATGTATAAAATAATTCAGGTTCTGCACACCATTTTGGGATTATAATGATATTGTATTTCTAGTGGCATATCACAAATGACAGGCACCACAAAAAAATTATAATTTACAGGAAACCATGTCTAGGGTAACAACTCCGTTCTTCAACAAAAATAATGTAGAAAACCCTTCCCCCTCCAATATAAAAAGGAAATTAACACAGTTCGTGTGCTCATTGCACAAAGTAGGACCCACATTTTATGTTACTAGAAGGAGTTAAACATACCCCTTTAAATAACTCATGATGTGCCGAAACCCAGATGTGTCCTTTTTTGTTCTAAAAGTCCCTCTAACCACTAAGCATTGCCATGTGAATGTGTGCACTGTCATGGCGTAGGAGTTACGAGTGATTTCACAAGTACTTTGGTTGAAAAAGAACAAACTCTATGCCCTCCAGCTCGTTGCTTTGTATAATCTCTGACTTTCCACCCAAAAGGAAAAACATCAGCTAGACTTACTAATAGAACTGTTCACTTGAATTTAGTCAGAGAAAATAGATAAGATTTACAGATAACTTCACTTTTGCAAAATGGCCTACTATTACTGTAATAGTGAAGACACACGTAAGAGGAAGTACTTTTTACTTTATAGACTGACCACACAAGTTCCAAATGTGTAACAGTTTTAGTTCAGCACATCTGTCACGCTTACATATTTTAGTTTGTACTCTTTACGATTTCAATGACTTGAAGATGACCTCAGATTTCAAGACGTAAAACGTCACTGACAGTGGTCGTAGTCACTGACCAGGTATTGAGAACTGGAATGTATCATCAAAATTATTAGTTACACTTTGCTTTAAACTGTGCAGACATAAATGTCTTTCTCAGGACAACAGAGCTGTCTTATTTTATTCTAATACTGATTTTTTTAAAGACGATTTTATCTAAATCATTTTTAGTTTTAATGCTCTAGTTCAAAATGAAAAGTAAAGAAAATGCATTTTATATCATAAGGTGGTCTAATAAAACTAAAAATATAATAATTTTACTATGTGTATGTACAGGGATCATTTAGATAAGAAAGTGTCCCTAGTTAAACTAGAACTTCTCTGACTAGGGGTGTCTAGACTGTTGAATGGCTGCTTCCTTCTTTTAGCGGGAAGATTTTACTGTATATAGTTGAGGTTGAGATCAGTATTGGGTGAAGGATGTTTATCCCTCTAGCCAGTCACTGGGATTGATGACCTTTAGGGTGGGCTCGTAGCAAGGAATAAAAAGTCGGGCAGTACGACAGAGGGGAAAACCAGATTTAGTTTATGACCTAGAGGGACCTGTGTGGCTTGGGGATCTAACCTGCCCTGGGCCAAGGCCTAGTAAGTAGTTTGCCAGGGGGTACCTAAACTGGCTGAAGAATTGGCTTTTCACATAAGAAGAGACCGTCTGATTATGCTAAAGAAAAGGATCCTGCAACTGAGCTTTTACTTCAAGACTGTCAGGAGTGGGGCTACCTTAACTGAAGCTGGGAAGCTGATGGTCCTTTATGGGCGAGGAGGTGAGATATCCATGAAGGTGGACTAAGGTTTAGGAGAGTCAGACAAACGTTCAAGACAAATAAATAAATCTCTGGTTTAAAGGTGAAAAATTGCAAAAGCTGGCTTTGTTATTGTATCTTTTAATTGACCAATATTTTTCTTCTTATGGCTGCAGTTCTGATTTAAATTAGTTTTGTCCTGTCTTTCAGGGAGTTTAGCTCTCTATGTTAAACTAAGCATTACTCTACTAATAGGCATTCACATGTGGATGTACCTTGATGGCAGGATTACCAATAATTATTTAGATAAAACAGAGGATATTACGTATAGATAAAATATACAGATAAACCCCAAGTGTTAGTAATCAGAGATAATGGCCTCATTCATGATGTGATGACTCAAGCAAGTGATGCATACTGCATTTGGCATCCTTTCTCCATGGTATGCAACTGGTGTAATGTTCTGTAATTTAACTACCGGTATGTTTTTTAATCTAGTGAAAGGATACTGCTTACGGGGGGTAACTCTGCTAGGACAATATTTATTTCACTCTGTTTTAGGCTAGAGTAATGTTTTTAGCAAGGAGTAATGGCATAATTCCTTGTCTACAGTGGCGTTATAAAATAACCTGAGTGCAGGTGTGAGTATTTAAGAAAGAATGGAAGAACAGCTAGAGAGTCACCTGAAATGCCAAAGTCACTGCCCAGAGGAAAATAGGGAAAAGGGATCCTGTATTCTGTAGTATAGAAAGTTAAAGTGTATGTATATCCCAGAGGGTAGAGGAGGCTTTAATCAACTATCAACTTAGCAAGCTTGAGAAAATCTCCCAAATTGTGCTCCTCAGACTGACCTTCTCAGCAAAGGTATTCCCAGAAGGCCCTTCAGAAGTTTAGGAAGGACCCCAGCCCCCCAAAAATTCTTAGGGTTATTGGCATGTCAGGCCAATTGAGGGTCTAACAAGGTCTGATTATTTTTAGATTAGTCAAAAACTCTAGTCTATGGCTTTTAGATAATTAACTCTTACACAAAATTTTGGAATAATAAAATGACTGATGTTTTAATTCTGTTTCCATCATTATAAGGTAGGAAAAGAACTCTAGGAAAATTGCTGCTGTAAATGTTGAATATTCTATTTCCATAGAACTGATACGTAGGAAGTTCATATATTGACGCACAAAGTCACATTATTTTAATCTGCCTTTAGTAGTCCCACTGGCTGTCATGCTTCTGTATTTCCTCTAACTTTCTTGAAGAGTTCATGTGATCGCTTTCCTTCCATTCTGTCAGATTCCTTTAAACACAGAAATAGACACCCGGCAGAGTCATCATCAAACTATCCACACACTGGACTTGTTTTTCCAGAGCAAGGAGTACAAAACAGGATCCAGCTTGCCAAACTTGTCTTTATGATAGATGTAAAAATAATGTGTACACTATGTATTGGCACCACAGCAGCCACGAGTAGATCATCATGGTGACATAAGCAAAAGAGAACATGGCCATTATTAGTTCCTGTAGGATGTATTACTAAATACAGCATATCAAACATTGATAAAAAGTGTTTCCCAGTTTGTGACTGTCAATTTTATGTCTATGAGTAGGGTGGACAGTATATGCAATGCACATGTAAAAAAATCTTGTATGAATTAATGGATCTTCTGACCCCAAATTTTTACTACAGGTAAACTGACACATCACACCACCAGTACACCTGCACTATTAGTTCTTACCATCTAACACAGCCAATCTCAACCGGAATTCCATTGATCCCCAGGGTTCCTCTAGTGGTTGGTAGGGGTTCCAAAAACTGTGGCTGATTGACCTCCTATTTGATGATGCCTTTATAATTTAGAGCCAACACCACTTAGTAGAGCCAGCTGAATGACTCTAAAGATGTTTTCATTTTTTTTATATTCTTTCTACAGCCCTTCAATTTATGGGGCTTTTTTCTCACTAACTCCCAATAAATTGGTTTTAGTAGGGGTTCCCCAAGACCTGGTGGGTCTTCTTACTCTTGAGGATTCCTCTTTGAGAAAAGCTGATCTAATATATCAAATAGCTGTAGTTGCAATCCCAATGAGCCTTGCCCCTTTGTCTTTTGTTTTGGCTATTACAAAACTTTATACAGTTACCAGGCTGAACATTAGGATATATGTCCTACACAGTTACCTGATTCAGTGAATGTGGTTTGGTACAAATTTCAAGACTTTGTGAATATTTATTGATTGCGAGCTGCATGGTCTTAATGCGATGAGGTGAAATTAAAAATAAATGCAGCTGAAACACAATATTGCACAAAACTGCACCTTTCATTATTATGCCAAAGAACAATAAAACATATTTTTCAGCTCAGACTACCTCAAGCAATTTTAACAGATTGTTTTTTCTGCAATGTTGTATGTAAAGAATACAAGCAGTACATATACATGCAAACAAAATGAGTTATTCCATATGTTGTTGCAGGTCAAACAATAGTCTCTATAATTATTCTAATCTGTCTAGTTTCCATGCTGGGTAATTGCATTTTTGTCTGTCTTCAAAGAAGACTGAGATTTGCTCTTACGTGTGATTCTTTCATCCTATAAAAAGAAAATTACTAAAAAAAGAATGTATTTGGTAAGTCATAACACACACCTGTTGTTTACTTTCCATTAAACATTGGGCACTCTATTTTATTCTTCATTGCATGACTTTTAACACATAAAAGCAGACATTAACTTATACCAGTACAAGTACTTTAAATTAAAACAGTTTTTATTACAGTAGGACAAATTCAACTATTTAATCAAAACAAGTTCAATGTGCCAAGCTCTATTTCCCCAAAACTGACTCCCACTGATAGTAATTTCGTGTTGTTTAATACATATCTTCAAAATGATTACATCAAAATTACATATCTTCAAATGTATTACATGACACTGCAGTGTTTTCTTCCTTTTTTGCTTTTTTTGTGGGGGGTGGGAGGCCTATACTAAGGCAGAATGTAGCTTTGACATAATGGCATCAGCTTCTGCACCAGTTCACTGATAGCGAAGATCTGGCATGATGCCCATGACCAGTGCACTGATAGTAAAGATCAGGGTGGTTTGTTAAGTATGAAATCAGTTTTGGAAATCATGGTTGACAATCCCCAAATAAGACAGATAAATCATAATTTTATCCTGAAAAAATATATTTTCTTCTATACTTTAAAGTGTTTTATTTAAGCCTTTTTAAAGACTCATGGATTAGGCTACATGATTTCCTTTGACTGGGATGCTTGGTGTTTATTTGCCAGCTCACTAAGCCTCATGTAAGCACCAACATCTTGTAGATCACATAATGCTAATTTGCCCTTAAGCCAGAAATGCCAATTGTGATATTTTGCCAGCAATAAAGCTGTTCCAGTCACTTACATGTGCCAGCTGTCCTCAGTGCTAAATGCATGGCAAAAAAAAACTTTAATAAAAAAAAAACGCATTTTAAAAAAAAACTAAGATATCTTCTTTATTTTAGCGCGAGGGGGGAAACTAAATCAAATAATTTTCTGACGTTATTATTCCTATTAGGAACGCCGTAAAATCAAAAAAAAATTAAGTAAATAATATTTTTTTTTTATTTCTTTAGAAGGTAAGGCAAGTTCAAAAACAGATTCTTCACATCCGGCTATGTAATCATAAAGACCACAAAGTAAAGACTTGAAGCCTGATATATTCTGATTTGTGATATTAGAAATTTGAAGAATTATATTTTAATCGTGGTGTTCTTTTTGTTATACTGGTCAAACATGTATTTATGTTTTTCTTTACTTTGGTGAATAATGAAAATAGCTGCTGTCTGTTTACTTATTACAACACACAAAATAGGAATAAATATAATCTCTGTGAAATTGGCACCATTGACAGCCAACAGTAAAACATTAAATTATCGAAACAGAATATTTTGTACCCTAAGATATTTGTTACACTGTAATTTGAATGACTCTAAGGTGGTCTACATCAGAAGCAGTATATGTGCCTTCATGAGCCAATCACATTTTGTTTAAATTTGTTCTCAATCCACTTTTACTCATATGGAGAAAGGAAGTGAGCATGTAAGGCTTTCTTAAGCTTTTTTGCCCCTTTTTTAGAATACTGTGATGATTGTAGTCATCTGATTAAGAGAAAGAGTTTCAGTTGTCAAATAAAACAGTGGTTCTGAATCATTGAACACAAAACAGTGGTTCTGCAGAAGCTGTGAAGACAGAGAGATGTTTCTGTTGGTGAGAGCTGTTATTACACCCACCATATGAGATATAAGTGAAGTTTCTATCTTCTTTTATGAACAAGGGATGAGGACCAGGTTCCAACAAGGATGTGTTTAGAGTTTTTCTTCAGAGGAATGATTAGATTAAAGAGACTTCAGCCATGGTCCAGTCACATTGTGTTTTTAAAGAATGGGCCTGATTTGCTCATCCTGACGTGTTACTGCATTAGAGACATTCACAAGTAGTTCCCTAACAAGAAATGTCTGTGTGTCATATAAATCAAGTGGTACTAGAAAAGTACATCAGGTACTTTAATTAACCTCTAGTGCTCCGGGATCGCAGTGGATTCTTAGGGCTGCATTCATTCATGCAGCCCTGGGAATCCTGTGTGCGATCCCCGGCACTAGAGCACCATTCAAAAACTCTGGTGCTCTCTGATTGGCTGAGGAAAGCTTTCAGAGCATCAGAGAGCACTAGATGTTTTGAATGGGGAGACTTGTCCCCATTTAACCTCTAGTGCCGCGGATCGTACACTGAGCTGATCAATTAATGCCGCCAGCGCTGCATTCATTAATTAGCACAGCCCGCATTCTTTTTTTTTTTTTTTTTTAAATTCTATCTCGTTTACACCGGCCGCTCTGGCTTACGATTTCGGTGAGCAAGAACAGCTGAATTTCCCAGCAAGTCTACAAAAAGCCTTGTCTACATAAAGCTTTGCCCACCCTTGTCAGTGACAGTTTGATATACAACCTACATCTTGAAAAAGTGCATTCATTTTATGTGAAACTGTAAAAAGTAATGCAAATGTTTTAACTTTGTATTTCCTGGTATTTGTGTCAGTAAAAGTATATTAGCATTGAGAGAGTCTCCAGATTGTAATTCTTTGTGGACTGCAGTACTGATGCTACGGTTTGGGCATACACAAAGACCTGACCCTGGGAGTAGGCTACAGCAGTGCTGTATGATAATATTTGTTGTGCATTTAGAAAAAGGCTATATATAAACGACGATATAAATATGGCTCAGGCATTCTATAACCTTTGGGAATCACACACCTAAGATAACAATCTTCTCTACTTCCCCCTAATCTGGGCTACTTTGTGGGCATGAAGCAAATAAGGGCACAATGAATATCTGTGTACTGTAGGCCTCTTAATGATAGATGTGACTCATTTATTCTACATATACATGGGTAATTTAGCTGTGTACATCAGAAGTGCTCTATTTTTACTTTAATTAAACCCCCGCAGGAAAATATTTATGTATAGGGTGTGTTCTGCATGCTTTGGAACAGAACAGTTGACAATAAAGAGCTCCCGATAGCATTACATACATAAATTATAATTACCAATAGAAAGTACAGGTTAACGCCAGGTGAATAAAATATTGTGTTTTAACATAATTGTCTAAATGAATACACTAAAAGTGTACTGTGGATGAGATTTTAAGGACTGAAATGGATTAAGTTTCAAATTCTGAGAGTAGGGAATGTCTTGAACTTTTTTTTGCTGTTTCTGTCCCACTGGAGAGAATTCTCTTCCCTCTTTATATTGAGACACAATTGTAAAAGAAACTTTTTGGGATGAATTGAGGATAAAGACAGTAATCACTAAGACAGTGGTCCTCATTTTTATGTTTACTACTCCTGATCCAGGGACAACCAATATTGGGTTCTCCACCACTTTCTAGTCCAGTGATAATGGTGATAATAATAATAATAGAGGGGATACATTTTCAGTTCCAGGAAGAATTGCTGACTAACTGACCAGGGCTAAGGTTACAAGTTAAAACAATTAGGCACTGGACTTTTTCATCTGCTTTACATTATGTTACATAGGAAGTGATATGATGGACTATGATGGCCATGGACTTCCTAGTCAGTTCTAAGCCTGAGGCAGCCTATACCTGCACCAATATATCACTGCTATAGAACAGAAACAGAAGCTGAATGGGAGAATGGGATCAGGTCTTTTAATCTGGACCCCACATGAAAAAGAAAAATGTACCAAATATAAAGGTGGGTATCCACAACAGACCGCATAAAAAAGAATTCAAATTTTTGGCTTTATGAGCAGAAAAAAAGTATACATTCAGGGTTAGGAAACAGACTTCCAGAATGGGGTGAAGTCGAAGTCACAAAACAGGATGCCAGAAAGGTATGAAGTTGAAGTCTTCATTTAGCAGGTCATATGTACAAGTGACCCTGTGCTGACTTGCGTGAGGTGGATCAATAAGTTATCAATTCTGCGCCCTGAGAAAATTTGCATTATAACTGGTCTGAGGCCTCAAACCTTCAACTGTAAACTGGTATGGAAGGCTCCTGACAGGGAGCCAGGTAGTAGGCTGGAGCTCCTGTGTGTCCTTTTTTAAAATCATTCCTAGATAAAAATGAGAATGTAACTTCAAGTATTCTTGAGGTTCATCTAATATTTTTTGTAATGACTAATGGAGATAAACTCAAGCTTAAGCAACTCTAACCCTCAGTATGATTTAAGCCACCAGCAGGCAAATCTCACTGAATTCATATATCATCCTTGGAAGAACAAATGAAATCAAAATCCTGTACTACCGTGGTCCCCAACCTTTTGGCACTTGTGGACCACTAAATCTACGGACTCTGGACTGTGCATGCATGTGGAGCCATGTGTCACTCACAGGGGAAGAAACCGGGGGGTTGGGGACCTCTACTGTACTAGATAAAACAAGAGTACCATAGTATATTTAAAAAAAAAACAACAACATAAAAGAGCAAAGAACAAAGAATGAAATGTCTAGTGTGGGCTGAAGGAAAAACACATTAATTAGTTTTCTCGTCATTTAATCATACATATAGGCCACAAAAGTCTAGAGATCAACAGTTTAAAAACAGTGTAATTGTATAGAGAAAAACCATTGTAAAATGGAACATATTTTACTCCTTTTTGTGTGATTATTAAAAAAAAAAATAAAAATATATATATATATATATATATATATATATATATATATATATATATGTATAGGAGCACCTGCTATTCTGCCTCAGAACATCAACAAGTAGTGATTGAACCTTACTATGACAATATTGCAATGAATGCTTCCTACAGTCATTCTAAAATACTCAAACTAGTCCTGGAGAACTTAGAAACAATTATACCAAAGGCTGGTACTAAATCAAGAATTGGCTCTTGGAATTTTTATTTGCTTTATTTGAAAACTGAAATCACCAGCTTTACCAGTTCCATATCTTTTTTGGTATATATATTTTAAGGTCCATGGACATATCAGTCTTTTCCCTCCATTAAAAGGTAATTGGAATGCTCATTTGTCTATGATGATGAAAGTCTTTATCTTCTTTTCATCCACAACACCTGCAAAGCACATTGAAAATTTCACCAAAGACTTTTTAATGGTTAGTAAGGATGTGCCTATCCGGTCAGTGTGAGCTATCTTATGGTTTTAATTAGTTATTTGTATCTAGCAAAAAAAAAATGTGATGCAAACTTAACACACTGCACATAACTCTGTGTAGTATGATTGAAACTAATACAAGTTCATGGCCTGAGTATATGTCATTAATACATACTTTTACATGTAAAAGTATAAGTAGACCCTATGAAAATTGTTGAGTATTTTATTTTTTATTTTATTTTATAGAGTCAATACCTTCACTGTGGGTAAAATATTCATCAAATAAATAAAGATAAGTAAAGATTCCAAATGACTGTTATTACGTCCAAGACTTGCTGACCCTGCAAAGTCAACCCAAAAATCTGACCATTGGATGCCAAAAGAAAGCTCAATTTTTTGCATGATATGTTGATAACTCTTTCAACACTTGTTGCCCAAAAAGAACATTGGAGCAAACTACAATTTTCAATTGGACATATAGGCATTCTGGGATAATTTGTTTTGGAAAAGTTATGATTTGGGCTTTACTTTCTGTTTTATGACTTGGACAGCTTGCAAATTTCCCATTGAACATTGGTTTCTGCATCATATTAAAGTGTAGGGAATAAGTGTGTGAAGCCATCTTTCTTAAAGTTAAATCTCAATCAGAAATAGATTTTTGGCAATAATCAGAAGCACACTAGCAAATCCATTTAGTAATTGTTCTAAATTAGGAAATAAAGATTCATGAACTGGCCTAGCAAAGACCTGAATTGAATGCCAATAAAATGTTGTTGACGTTTGAAACAGCCAGTTCATGGAAGGACATCCCAATCATCTTGCAACTATAGTTGTTTTGCATGGAATGGTATTAAAAAATGTCACCAAATTGATGTTAGTGACTAGTGGACAGATTTTCAAAATTCTTACATAAATTTTTTCCTGCAAAAGAGGATAATATTGGCATTTAGGGCCAATAGTGTACTTACTTTTTACACCGGTTTTAGTAGTTCCACTTTGATCCTCCATCACCCTTCACTCCTTCATTGAGGCCAGAAGGAGGAACCAGTAAATGTAGAGGAGGACCACAGTGTCTTATACTCGCATAACTGTTGGTTTGCAGAGGTCTTTGGGTGATTTTTTCTAGCAACTGAGGTGAGGTTCAGTGACAGTGTAAAAAGTAAATATTCACTGCCTGCTTTTGCACGAAAGGATCTGGAAACATTGCTACGGCTTTGCATTAAATACATGTCACGTATACAGACAGATTTAAGACAACATATAACAGGTCAAAAGATGGTAAAACTGCTATTTCATTCACTTAGGCTGATGCCCTGTGTTTCATTTTTAAAATGATTCTGAAGAAAAAAGATTATTATCACATCAACCATGTGATAATACTATTTTTGTTACACATGTAAATCAAGTCCACCAGATAATAAAATATGATTGTCTCAAAGGAAAAATGTATAGTGCGTCTTTTAATTACTGTTCTTTTTTTATCAGAATGTTTTAATTATTGTTTTTGTCCTCTAGCTCTGTTTTGCTGATTTGATGCCAGTTGAATCGTCTCAGCAGGACCTCCCAGAACTGAGTAAGTTAACCTCGGGGTATTCTGTCTGCTTTCTTGTTTAAAAGGAAACCAGATCTCCCAAGTAATGATAGACATGAAACAAGGGCAGAAAAGAAATAAAATGACTGCTAACAAATATGGCCACACTTTAGAAATACAAGAGGAGTTAGGAAGTTGAGCAATAACCATGACTGATAAAAGTGTTGCTTTTCACTGACCATCCCCATACTGACAACAGATATTGCAATATACAATACAGAATGTGAATTTCACTAGGACAATGTAAATGAAGAACATTGCCATGTCATTGACTGCCACACTCTTTAGTGAAAAATGTTTTAGTTTTAAACCTGATCTCCCCCTCCATCCTTCCGCATCGAATCCCCTTACTTCCTGAAAAATTGACATGATCCTTTTACTTACCTAAATTCATGGTCAAGTAATTCTCCAATCAACACAAAAGAACCATTGGGGTCTGGCCAACAGGGGTACATCTGCGAGTTTAACTCACATGCAAAGTGAATTTGAGGTGGGTTGAATGGGGTTTGTTTTGTCTAAAGATTGCCTTTAATTTAATTAAAAAATGTAGGTTTAAAGTTTAAAAGTTAAAAGTTAGGTTTAAAGTTTATGTAAGTCATTACAAACAAAAAAAGCCTAAGGATATGTGGCAATTGCTCAGGTCAGTCTAAAAGCATACATATAGACAAACTCTGACATAAGCAGTAGAGGAAGCATGGAAGATAAAGAGAATGTAACCACACCTAGGCATCAGAGATGAACTGAGAGAGAGTTATATTAGGTTTTATCTGAGAGTCCATTTGTAAATACAGGGTGGCCAGAGCCACCAAGAAAAACAAATGCCCATCTCTGCCTCTCAGCTTCTACATTATTTTTATTCAGGTCTTTTTTAAAGTCTTTCCTTGGCTTATTCTGTGTTTGTGGATGTGAGCTGTGTATTTGTTCTGTAGTCCCGCAGTGTGTGTTGTCAGCCCAAACAGGAAATTAAAAGCTCAATTAATTGTTTTGAGTTTTTTTGTACTTATGGGGTCTATGCATTGAAAAAAATGTACCTTTAAATGAATTTATACATTTTTTTGCCCTGACATGCAAATAAAACATCCATTTTATATATATATATATATATATATATAAATTACCCTTATTTGATTTATTTATTTTTTCTGATGACTGCATTGGGTGTTTACTGTTTAATACTCTTAAAACATTCCCGTAGTTTCTAATTCAGTCATAATGCCTTTTAGTTCAATATAAATATTTACTTACTAACTTATTTTAAGAGCTGGAAATCATACCTAGGAAAAGTCAAGCATGAAAAGAAAGTATCAGCTGAAAAGACATGCACTTGAGCACAACTTACAATATGTACTTTAATAATTCACACAGGAAGAGCTAACCAAACAGGATGAGATAAACTATACAAAAGACCACGATGGGAGACATGTTTTAAAATCTTTGTTGCTATAATTCGATCAGACTACTTTTCTAGCTTCCTTTAAATAGAAGTATGATACCATGCCCTATGGTTGACGGTAATGCAAGTTCCTTCATGGATGCTACATAATGTAAGTATACGTCTGGTGTTGTTGATAGAAAATGACTAAAGCTTGAGTGATATACAGACTGCTCTTTGGACATATGATGTGGAATTTCAGTGGCTCCATGGAAAAAATAAGTAAATGTAAAAAAACTACTGTAACTGAATAATTCAAATTTAAGTCACAGTGAAACAAAAACGTCTATACAATAAACACCTTCACCTGTGATTATTATATTATTATTGAATTGGAGTGTTTGGTAATAAGAAATAAAGTGACATGTTGTGTACCTCACCTGTCCAATATTTTGGAGCTATAAACCACATGATATCTTTTTGTCTATATTGTATCTTATCTATAATGTATCCTGATTTTTGAGTACATACTGTATAGAATTTCCATTGAGAAACTTAGATCACATTGGGTATCACATCACTGATAGCAGCCCATCAGTGGCAGGAAGGCTCACACAGTACTAATTTCTCCTATTAATGTAAAACAATGAAGTATCGGGCTACTGCTGCTCCTTTGCTGGTAAACAGGATTCTACAGCAAAAAAGCAAAAAACAAGTGCAAAAAAATGGTTCCTTGCCAGTCTGATACAGTTGAACGGGATGGTTGGGAGTGTGCAGTAAACTAAAATTAGCTTTGGTGATCCTGTTACTGTTAAATTCTTTTCTGCCAGTAACAGGTTGGCCATTGTGGCATGTCATTATTTTTTTTGCCTCCTTTAAACAAGAATAATTTTTCCTACACTTACCATACACTATTCCTACTAAGAATCACTGTGGGGGAGTAGGTAGCATTATTTGAAGAAGTCAAGTGATCACCACTCTGGGATGATAAAAAAATATCATAAAGCAAATTGAAGTCTCTGAAATATATTTTACATTAGTTAGACATTGTGCTGTTACCTGCATTTTCATAGTCCTAATCATACAACCATTCTGAGGTCTAAACCTGACTGTGCAGTTGAATAGGCACAAGACTTCGATCTTGCTAACCTTACAGATGTGGTAGTTGCACCATTATCTTTTTGCCAGGCCTAATATTTTCACCTGGTGCTTCTGCCAGAACCACACTTCTGGACCTAGGATGATGATATGTATTTACTTTTCTGTATCTGGACAACAAGTTTGGACTAAATGACTCCACACTTCCCCATACTATATACATGGGCATGGTTCGTAAGTCCTTAGAGAAAGCTAGGAGCAATATATCTGAAAACAGTCAACACTGACAGGTAGCACAGAAAGTTTCCAATTTTGCCAACATTAACAGGTATTTTTTTTTTTAAAAGCAATAAGTAAAATAAATATGACAAAATGCAACAATGGTGTATGCAACAGACAAAAAGAGACCAAATAAGAGAAGGTTTACATACAGTTCAGATACTGATGAATGCTATTAGAAATGTACAGTAAGCTGTTGTATACTTACAAAAATACAGTAATGGGAAAAATAACTGCACCCATTGTAGTTCACTTATCAATCATGGATATATATATGCATAAGTCATACGTGAATATAGGAATCAGAATTACTGACTACATACTCGGAGACTACAAGATGGTAGACGTTTATGTCTCCAAGAACTGGCATTATTTTTGGATTCTAGGCAAACAGGAAAGGATTAGATCAGTGGTGTGATCAGTGTCAGTTGTGTATTTTATTATTGCCAACATTAACTTCCTGAAAGTAGATGAGTTATTTTATGTTACAAACTAAACTTCAAGTTACCAACATGTCAGAACTGTTATTATTAGCACAGTTCTAACAAAGAATAGTACATTTATAGTTGTCCTAATTACTGTCATTTTAGTGTCTAATAACAAAAGGATTTTGTAAGATTAGTTGTTTTTACCACAATGACAGAAATTAATGCTTTGGTACTTGTGTACAAATCCTTTGTGGGCACGACAGTGTTTAAACAGTAATTATAATGAATGTTTTGCAAGTCTAAGGTATATTACCTCCATAAGCATTTTGGTTAAACTATGGTCATTCATTTTGGTTTTTAGATTATGATAATAACAGCTATGGCTGGCATTTGTAAATATTATATAAGCTGCATGCTACTAATTATTTCTAATTCTTGTTATCCTAAAGGAAATTTATTTCTGCATTTACTATAGATATTCACATTTTAGCATAAATATGGAAACTTGTTTTATAGGGTTAAATAGCGTCTCCAATAAAACTGTTAGTTTAGATAGAATTATGTTATGTGGAACCCTGTTATTTTTTAATGTTTTATGCCTCAATCTTTGGCCTATATTTGCATTTAATGCAGTCTCAGTAACACATTGCTAGTGCACAGTCAGGTCAGTTTATTGCACACAATGTCATTTGGTCAATTTGACCATTAGGTTATCCCTAGAACTCATATTACAGTGTATTAGGTGTATACATAACGAATATATATGTACAATATCAATTTTGCTATAAAAAAATTTCTGTTTTTCCAGATATCATGACTATATAACATTTAACACAGCTAGCTGGATAATTAATAGTTAAAGGGAAGTCACCTTAAAGATGTGCCTTTAGAAGAGACTTTAATGCTATTTTTTCCATGTGGCAAAATTTAGAAGGAAGGGTATCTTATGCTGATTGTTATTCATCCCATCTTGTGCCAATGGAAAGCAGAAGTTGTGTAGAGCAAAGTGCAAAGGGTTGCCTATCATCCAAAGCACATGGAAAGTTTATTTTTTTTTTATTTAGTTTTTATTTTTTCGTTGCTGGACATTGACAAAATTAATGATTTACCCTTTCAGTATCATGTGGATAATTACTAAAAGCTGATGCTAGTGACTGTGCAATACTATATGGACAATATATATACATATATATATAAATATATATATTTTTATTGACCATCACAATGGTGATCACAAAAATATGCAATGGATCTGGCCCAGGATTGAAAAAAACGTTGGCTATATATATGTTTAAGTGTATATATTTTGAAGGCTGCACCTCTTTCTGCAGCCACGGAATACCAAAGGTTTGTTAAGAGTTTCTTTGCACAATCTTACCCCATCCTGGTAAGATATCCCAATTATTAATAAACACTGTGCCCTGTTATGGCATGCATATCTCATGCTATTCTCTGTGCCATAGTGGTACTCTTGATGAATTTTGTAGTAAACCGCACTTTGTCAAAAAAATAATAAAAATAATATAAAATAAAATAATAAATAAAATAATAAAAACATAAATGTTTTATTTGCTTGTTTTGTCAACTGGTGTTGATCCCGAACTAATCATTGCTTCAAGGCTTCTGTATGGATTCACTGACCTGCAACAATTAAACAGATGATATGTTAGAATAGTAATTCAGTGAACACAGTGAAAACACAGGACACATAAACATTTGTGCCTTACAAGGTGGCTTATGGTACAGGAAAAAGCATACATACAGCCATTCAATTTTGTCTCTCCAGCATTTGTGTTTGTTGAGTGATAGTCCTTTTTGTTCTTATTCCTTATGTAGCAACATAACTGTAACAAGAGTGACTATAAAAAATAAAAATGACTTGAGTACTCTTGAGTCCTGAGAGTTAAAGCCCCCAAAGTTTCTCATTATATTGAGTTTAGGGGTTGCCAAAAGGGATCATTATGTCATCCATTCGATGCCTTATGAAATTTGTGACAACCACCTCTGTGTTAGTAATATTGGTATTCATTGTGTAGAACAGCATTTATCTATCCACAGGTTGTGTGTTAGGTTTGGGAGATAGCCAGTATTGTGCTTTTATTTACCTGGCAACATAAAGTCCAAGTTCACTAGTTTCATGTAATGGATTAGGAGTGGGGAAGATACTCAGTTTGCCCAAATTACCAATATATATTTAGAGGAGCATTACAAGATGATAAGCACTTTCCAACAAAAGTGGGTGAGTTTGAGACATTTCCAAAATGTAGATAAGTCTCCCCTGTCCTGAGGTTCATTTGGGGCGTGAGGGAAAGTTCCAGTGTGAGAACGGGAAGATTTTTAGGAGAGTGCATGAATCAGAAACAAGTTGGCTAAGTATTTGAGGGATATAATAATTTGAGATGTTCCACTTAATGTTTTGATTTGTATTTTTCTTCAGGTATTATAAGGCTATTTCCAAACAGTCTCAAGACCATCATTCTACTTGAAAGAATACTAACGTGGAAAACTTTTAAGACAGTTGTCAATCTTCCATGTGCGTGGACATCCCAGCAATTTCACCACAAAGTCAGATCATGCAATGCACAGCTTAGATTTGCATCTGCCCAAAGCACAAAACTTCTGGAACAATGTCCTTTGAACAAATAAGACCGAAATGGAGATGTTGGGCAAAAAACACATCTTATCAGCACAAATACCTCATACCAGCTGGTAAGCATTGTAGTGGAGGGGGGATGATTTGGGGTGGTTTTCAGACCCAGACCTGACAATGAACTCCTCCGTATACCAACATTTCCTAGAGGGCATCTATGCAATAGCTAAAGCTTTGTGAAAATGAGGTCAAGCAACAGGACAATAGCACCAAAGTATGATTAATAATACCATCTTGTATTTCTATAGTGCCAACAGATTACACAGAGCTTTACAAAGTCCATAGTCGTGCCACTAACTGTCCCTCAAAGGAGCTCACAATATATTGCCCCTACCATAGTCGTATGTCATTATGTATTTTTATGGGATGCCAAATAATCTAAAAAAATGTTTTGGGATGTGGGAGGAAAACCCAAGTGCCCAGAACTTGCTAAAGAGGGTGTATTTTCTTTTCCTTATAACTGTATATATTTTGAGTTGCACCTGAAATTGAGCCTTTTGCAAACTATTCAAATGGACAGAGTGGACTTATTTTGCTAAATCTTAAATGTACTCGTATCTTTCACCTGTTTATTGTAAAGACGCCAAGATCCACCACAAACAGTGCATGGGTTCACATACAAGTCTTCAATGCAATTTCTATATAAAGCTTTAAAAATATGATAACTAACAGGAGCAAATACATTTTATTTTAGAAATGAGAGTGGTATAATTTGACTGTAAGTGGGTTGACTATGTCTACAAAGTTTTACAGTCAAGATTAAGAAAGTCACTTAGCCAGTTTTGGCACAGGGTGGATTGTCAGTTGGAATGCGTAAAATCTAAAATGTATAGTAAAAGTTTTTTACTTCACACACTAGTCTAGTCACCTTATAGGGGACATGAAGGTTATTAATGTATGCTTGCAAACTGGAACGAAAATTGTACGCCTTTTCATCTCTCTTTCTGTGATAAATGCCAGAAAATTCAAGTTGGTTCCCTCTTGTCTGATCCATCCACAGACGCATGCTTTCTTTCTGTAACCAGCTGTACTTAATTGCACCAAGGCAAGCCTCTTTTGTGTACATGAAAAG
This sequence comes from Pyxicephalus adspersus, assembly GCF_032062135.1. Classification (NCBI taxonomy): domain Eukaryota; kingdom Metazoa; phylum Chordata; class Amphibia; order Anura; family Pyxicephalidae; genus Pyxicephalus; species Pyxicephalus adspersus. The sequence continues at coordinate 78,410,285 of NC_092861.1, read as the reverse complement.
AAAACCTGCAATTTATTGCAACATTCTGTATGGTTTCTGCTGTACATCTGCCCTTTGTGTCAATTAAATGAACTGATCTATTAGGATATGTTTGCAATTCATTGGATGGACAGCTATATTTGTAACAGAAAAGAGATGAAAAAGTAGGACATGTGGATTGCTGGTGAAAAGAGACAAATTGAAGGCATCAGTAAATCATTTGCACGATTAGCTAATGCTGAAATAGGACTAAGATATACTCAGGTCATTATTGGAGCAGCTTGACTGAGAGCTAGGAGGCTTAGTGATGTCTGGAGGATATTACATGTACAATTAATTTTTGAAAGGCCACAGTGAAACAGATTGAGGTGTGATGCTAGAATATAAAGATATAAGACTAGGAACCCTAATTTGGTGGTAAAATCAATACGCTGAAGATTAAATACATATTGAATTACTAGATATGAAACTTTTGGCAACACAGACTATGTATGTTTAATTTATAGACTAATAGAACATTTTCTAAATACTTCATTGTAAAACTTTATAGCAGGAGGTCTATGTGTAATCTTAGAACTTGGTCACTTGGTGTATTGTTCTCCCACTATACTTACCAGTTCACATTTAAACACTGTAATACCTGAAATGAAATGCCTTAAATTACTTTACCTACTAAAAGTGAGTAGGCGCAGCTGTGTTAATAAACTGGCCAATTTTTTTCTATATTGTGGCAATTATACCCCGTTTGATCAACGCAAGAATCTAACCAAGAGGGTGAGATTTGCTTACAAGTATTACTTTGGATAGGAAATTGGAGATTAGAATTAAAGTTGGGAAACTCATATCTTCTGTCAGGTGTGGTATGTTGGCCTAACACAATGGTTGAATGGGAAAAGGAATAAAATGCCTTTTGCTGTGCCTATTTAATTTGAGCCAAAAGGCAATCACTCGGACTGCTCCTTCTGTATGAGTAAAATTGCTGGGTTTTCGAAGAAGACTAATTCAATAATCGTCTATCCTGATTGTGAATCTACTCTGAAGCCAGTGCCATATGATGCAGAGAATACAGTGCCAGTCCCTCCTACATCTGTTGTTACTGACTGCGACATATTGGATGAGGAACAGGAGGATGATTTCGATGGTAATGAATGTTATGAACACCAATTTGAAGAGGGTAAGCCATATTTTATAAGCCAATCAAATGGTTTTAGATTTAGATGGTCTTTGAAGAAGAAGTCTGAATTGTTAGCCTCCAGATTAAACGAGTGGAATTTGCTAAAAAAAAAAAAAAAAGGAACGACAACTTCACACTTTCGTGATCGTCACACAAAGTTCGCAGGTTATTACAAGCTGGAAAACGATATTTGCTTCTGTATTGACATGAATGGTCTGATGATGGAGTTAGGTTGCAAATACATACCAGAGCAGTGGAGATTGTTCATGGACTCGAGCAAAGCAAGTTTGAAAGCTGTATTGCTGCATAAAGGTAACGAAGAACCTTCTGTTCTTCTTGCTCATGCCGAGGGAAAAAAGACATAAAGAATCCACAGAGGTCATTTTGAAATTGATTAACTTTTCAGAACACAAGTGGAACGTTTGTCGTGACCTGAAGGTGGTGGCACTCCTTCTTGGCCTGCAATTGGGATATAAAATATATGTGCTTTCTGTGCCTGTGGAACAGTCCTGATGACAGCAACCATTACAAACTGAAAGAATGGCCACCCAGACCTGAACACACTATTGGCCAGTACAACGTGAAGCATAAATCCCTCATTGATCCACAGAAAGTTTACTTTCTGCCACTTCATATTATTCTTGGATTAATGAAAAACTTTGTTGTTGCAATGGATCATGATGGTATGGGATTTCAGTATCTGAAGGACAACTTTGGAAAAGTTATAACAGATGCTAAACTGAAAGCAGGCATTTTTGTTATAATATCCTGCAAGGGTTAAACAGATAAGAAAGTGTGATGGTCCCCTTTTTTAGGACACCCAAAGATTTGAAAACAAAAACACTTTATTGTGCAGGTAGCTTCTTGTCCAGGCAAAGTGTTTTTTAGGTTGCCTAGCTGTGGAAGAAACACCTGAACACTTCTACAGTCCTGCCCACTTTTCAATCAGTTTCAAAAGATTACTTGTAAATGTCCCTCATTGTGTCCTGTTCAGACACCCATCTGTATATAGCTATTATTTAGAAAACACAGACAGGAAACAGGATTAGAGATAATTTTCATAAATCTGATTTATATTTAAACTTTTGACACATTTTAAATCCACCCAGGTGTTATGAGTGTAGAATGGATCTTACAATTAATCTTTTTCGAATGACATTTAAGTCAAGAGTTCAATGCTCATAATATACTTATATCATATATTCATGTGCTTATTGTTTAGCAGGAATCATCCAAAGAACTTCTTTCAAGTGTAATCAAATTTGACTTAAAGCTTTTAAACTGTGGGCCATCATCCTGTTAAACTATTCTTTGTATAGTTTGGTAAAATTGTATAGAAAAAACATAATGACAAAATAAGACACTAATTTGTTGACTTTGTGTGAGTTTCTATTTTAGTTGGATGATCATATAGATTAATTCATTTAAAGGGGAACTTTCATAAAAAAAAAGAACACTTAACTTTCAAAGAGCCGTCAATCACTCCGCAATAGGTCCCGCACCATTCTGGATTTCTTCCCTTTTCTGAAGCAGACAGGACTGTGGGGGGTGCTGTCTTTTTACAGGTTCTTCTTCACATCACCTGATCTTACACTGCAGATCAGTTTGCTTTTGTGTCTGAAAATGTAAAAAATAAAGTTGCTGATTTCCCTGCGTATAAATGAGATCAGCACTTTTTCTTACATTCTGGGAATGCCCCTTGTGCCCATGCCTGAGGTTAGGCATGCGTAGAAGGAAAAGCCCAAAGCCTCCTGGCTATACATTTTGTGTGTACCCCAGGAGGCTGCAGGTTTCCCCTTCAGGATTTACCATTGCAGTGGTAAAGATAGAAGAGGGGGGGTGTCACCCCCAAGAAACTAGTATTAAAAAAAAGTGTTTCAATATATAAAAGGGTTAGCCACACTTTTATAAAATGTGACGATAGATTCCCTTTAAGGTGGCTACATCTAAAGTGGATTTTTTTCAATCTAACTAGAAGGTAGAATAATTTTTGCAGGGCTCAAACACTACAAATTTTTTTCCTAACTGCTATCTCCTTTAATAGGCCATAAAATGCATATTAAAATATGACAATGGTATGTGTCAGGTATTTGTTTTAATACACTAAACAAGTACTGTATGAATAGCTGTCCATAAAATATTTATAGTGAAACTGTAGTATTATGACTAATAAAGGTTTTCACACTTTTCCTAATATTGTCCTATAATTATAAACTTGATGACATCTTTCACGATAGAAATGTGCTTCCTTAATGTACAACTAAACAAGGTGATTAAAAAGTCTTAGTAAGGTTATGATCTATCTTTGGTATCTGACTCACTCTCTCCAAGATGCTTTCTATACATTCTCTTCTGAGTCCACCCAATAATTTACATCAGGAAAAACACATGGTGAAATATAATTTCACTGCTAATTCTAATTAATGCAAATCTTGCCTGTGACCTATGCAGAGATAATTGATTCACATACCTGAATAAACTGAAGAATGTGGTACCATTTGCAGCTTGTACAATACCATAAGGGTGAGGTCAGGTCAGATTACAACATTTAGAGCTTCTGTATAGTATGTATGTATAACTAGTTAGATCACTTTCATTGCATTGAAACAGACTCGCCCAAAACTCTCGCCTAATGGATCATTCAATACTTCATCCCAATTTTTTTTTAATCTTCTCTAGAACTTTCACTTCCCTGTTTCCTTAACCCTTTTATATTATCGTTATAGGTATAGTTTCATTTCACATGTGCTGTGCAACTTTATCCTAAACATTTAAAATGATATACCAGTCAAAACGTTTTTTTTGGTTTTGAACATAATGGGAAGGGTTAGAACTCCTGTCAAGATTTAATTTCTGCCTGTTTTATTCCCATTGGGAAATTTATCCTTACTACAATGCACAGCACTGGAACAGAAGATGTGAGGGTTAATTTTTATTTTGATACATCTGTTCCAAAGACCTTCATACTGGACAAATTTTAGTCCTTTTATGTCCTCCTTGACATAAAAATACAATGTTGTCTATATTTCTTCCCCTCAAGAACCCTAAAATGAAGCCTTAACATTTAACCTAACCTGATCCTATATTTTTATAAATGCCTAAAAGTAACACTTACTTTTAATCCTACATCTCAACGCTTAACTTAATTTCTAACTCCTAACACTAACTCTATCCTAACCCTCGACATTGAATTTACCCCTGTAGACCTGGCTTGATCCTGTAAAAAAAGCAGTGGTGGTAAAATATTTCAGTATTTAACTAAAAATGACTGTTCATGAGACCCTGTCACTGAAAACAACTATTTTTGGTCATTTTTTTTTATTTTAGGTTGATCGCAAGTTGAAATGCATGCTAGTTTTGAGGACATACCCAATGGCATTAGCTCCTAAATTCATTGATTTCCCCTCTAACAAGGGGGAATCCAAATGACATAATCCGTCTCCTAAATAGAATCTCCATTCTCAAAAATGGTATATAAACAATGTGTTGGTAAAATTAAAGCTGTTTAAAAGTAGTCTAACACAACACTTGTTATGCTTTTATGGGTTGGACAGCTACATTAAATATTGATTTTTTCTAAAGCCAAGAACCAAAATATCAGGAGCAAGCCTGAACCCCAGCTTCTTTGTTGAGGTTCTGTCCATCTCTATCAGAACTTATCTTATCTTACTTATTGGATTGTTTTTGCACACTGGAAAATAGGAAGGTGCAGTGAGCAGTAAGAAAACATGCCAGGGGTTTGATTATTGATACCACGGTCAATACTTGTATAATATAGCGTATATTATAGCACCTTAGGTTTGGGAATCCTGAAACCCTCTAGAGATTATCTAAGGATGTAAGCATGTGTCCAGTAAAAGCTCTATCAATGTTAAAAGCTCCACAGGTTTAATTATTTAGGAAATGTAATCAAAATCAAAATGTTGCTGCTAGCAAGTGTTAATGAATTGTTTACATTTTGTATGTTCAGAGATTCTAATACATGAGACACTGGTCTTATCCTGCTACCACTGAAATACTTTTGTATGTATTTTGTGACTTTCAAGTACCTGCACATGATATATAAGATCTTAAAAACTCACTGTACACTTGAACTTTAAATATTTCAAATATGTAAAGTATGTACTAAACCCATTTACCAAGACTATCATTAACATTGCATACCTGTTTAATTAGTATTCTGTTGAATCATAGCTAAGTATAATTTTGTTTGTGTTCCAGTACAGGTGAAGTGTAGTCATCACTTTTGTTAGAACACATGTACTTCTATATACATTACAGCTGCCAAAAGAACTTTTTGTGTCCTGATACACACCTATAAAACTCATATGCCACAAGCACAGATGGACTATAAGATCCAAGGGTTTGCATATGTCTACCTTATGTCCATTCAGTACTGATATTTACACAGCCTAAATATGAGGCAAAGGTGAATGACACTACTTAAATTTAAAGCCCATCTCATGTTAAGTCTGATTTTTTTCTGGAAAATAAATTTGCCCCTCTGCTGCACCCCAAAAATTGTCCTTCGATTACTTTCATGACGTATGACTGTGACATTAGATTGTGAGTCCCTTTGAGGGACAGGTATTGATATGACTATGCACTTTGTAAAGCACTGCATAAAAAGTCGGCACTATATAAATACTGGCTAATAATAATAACTGGCTAATCATCTAACCATCTTTTGGTGCCTTGATTAGCTATTAGACGCCTGTATCTTTATCAGAAAACAATGGCAATAGAATATTTAGTGGGCAATATTTCCTAACGTATTACATCCAAAAGAAGCCAATGGTTGCATTAGGAAGTGACCCAACAATATTGTTTGAACACATCCTTTTTTTCTTTTAATGTCATAATCTGCCAATATGAGGTCACACAATGTTGATATATCATAAGCCATTGCCATGAGTTTCCCATTAAATCATCAGTTCAATTTTTTTTTAAATCATGACTGATGGTATTTAAACTGGCAGACCATGTTTATAAGTACATTGGATTATCATTGCCTTCGGGGACAAGGGCAGATAAAAATGTTCTTTGTACTTTGGTTCTATATTTATAATAGAATGAATAATTCCAATTCCTGCATATGAATGGGGATGCAGTTGAAGGAAGTAGTGTTCACCTGCATTTCTGAGAGATAAGATTGTGACAGCTAACAGTGTAGTTCCTCTAGGCCATACCAGTGTTTAGTATGTATAGATTTTTTTGAAGTCTTTAGAGGTTCACTTTTAAGTGAGAAAGTAATTTTTTTAATAACTGCTTATCTTTAAACTGAACCTGTGGCAGACATTAAAAACATTAATTAATTAATTAATGCATCTCTCTAATCATTTGAACATAATTAAAAGTATTTTTTTTTTAAATGAAACCAGTGTAAGTACCTTACATCTTTACTGGCAAGAGCCTCTTGTAGTTCTTGTGTAACAGAGCTGGTGTAGGAGAGTAAGAAGCCGCATAAAGACCAATCAGATAATGTGTTACAAAAAAAGAAAACAAAGTGAAAAAAAGATGAGCTTATGATTATGCTTTTTTTCCTTTTACTGCCCAATCAGTGGCTGGGGCAGGTTCATCTAAGCTCCAAGAAAGTGGGATAAATAATGGTGGCAATCAGACTGAGGACATCTACAGTCAGTGACCATTGAAATGAAGGACAAATATCACATATTTCATGCACTAACATATACAGCTAAAATGTCTTTCCACTCACCAATACTATATTTCTAGCTGGCTGCTACTTAATACTAACCAATAATTTGATATCAAGAGGATGTCTTGTTGGAAGGAGATAACCAAGATACATAATTACTTAAATAAATACATCTAAAGTGGAATAGAGTCTGGTGAAATATACAATAAACTCTCAGCTCCTTATTGCCCATATAGTTATGCTACCTACCTTTCCCCAAAGTAATGTAAACTGTGTGAAAACACAATGCTCCTGCTGGGAGCAGCCATATTGTATGGCCAGGGCCTATCATGTTCAGAGGAAAGCTGTACATGTGAGGAATAAGGCATTTTGTTCTTACTGTCACTTCTTGGTTTGTTTGCATTTTTCTTTATCATAAAATAACTCACAGAAGGGTAGTCTGGCACACGTCTGGTTGGCTCAGCCCCTATAATAAAACAAAGTTAGTTTAATGCTTATAGGTACTTATTTTTAAAAATTACTCAATTCCTGGAGGAAAGTTTGTCTATAGTTCCACTTTAAAATAGTGGTTTCACTAGAAATGTTTTTCAGTTTCAATATTTTTTTATTTAAGTTTAATATACAGCTACAATGCAGTTTTTAGTTAGATACATATTCTATACTGTATAAAAGTTCACAATGCTGGGTCCAAATTATACTAAACTAATATTGGTAGAGTGAAACAAGGCTTTTGAACCAATGGCATATCACACAGTGGATGAAAGAACAAGGGCTTTAAATTGGAACCCTAATGGTCAAGGAATGTGGGTAGGGCTTGGAACCTAGCTTTCACGAAACTGGGGAACAGGGTAAGAAGATACAAGAAAGAAATGAGTAATGGAAAGGGAGATATGAAGATGGGTGTAAAAAAGGACAAGAAAAAAAAGGTAACAGAGAGAAGGGGTGTCATAGGATGGGTGTGTGTTAAAAATTAGTATTCAGAAGAGTGTTTTTGGACCTCTTTATCATGGGGGAACCCTTTAAAAACTTTCAGGTGTTCAGGGAACCCCTGCTGTAATTACTATTTTCACAGAACACAGTACAAGAGCATTGTTGTTACTAGTAGGGTGTCCGAAGAATATCTCTTATATTGCTGGCCATTGGGAATAATGTCACTCTTACAGAAAGCCAAAAAGATCACTGGTTTAGTTGCACTGACCTGAGAGGCACAACTTTCTCATTGCTGAAGGAACCCAGAGCAACCTCTGGAGGAACCCAAGGGTTTCACAGAACTATGGGTGTTATAGTCATAATTCATTTTTGCATTCCCCAGGTATTCCTGACCAACATACTTTTGCCAATGTCAGAAAAAAAATGTTGGTTAAGTTGTATTTGGGTATAATTATTTGACTTTGAGGTTATAGAGGCACTCACAGGGTTTTTCGCATCAGATATATTTTTCATGTTAAGTATATGCAGTCAAAAAAAAAAAAATCATACATGCATACAGCAAATACTTCTTTATTGTGCCTGCGTCTAATTTTCTCTCCAGAACAACAGAACTAGCTATGTGCCGACATCATCCAGAGTTATGAATGATCTACTCTCTTGAATGAGAGGTCAGTTAAGCACCAACATTGTGGCTTAGTGGCTAGGCCTCCGGGCTTGTAGGACTAGGATTTTAGGTTCAAATCGCAGTCAGGACATTATCTGTATGGAGTTGTGGGTTTCCTTTGGGTAATAATGATCTAAGCCTAGGGTCCAGACTGAAGCTCAAAAGCTGTTTTTTGGAAAAATAATACTGCTGATGTACAGTATATAGTGACATGTCAGGAATGTATTTATGTAGTCCTGGCACATCCTAGAGGTCTTACCTTTTGGGATGAATTACTAGTGCATATGCAGAGGACAGTGAGGAACTGTTTAAAAGGAAATCTAAAGTAACAGTAATTACATTAGGAATTATTAAGAAGCAAAAAGTACAAAATTGCATGGGTAATATATTTGTGGAGAACATAAAAGGGTGGCTACAAAGTAAGACAATATGAACGAAGCATGTGATGTAGCCACAAGCATTACAGCTATGGTTCACTGCAAAGTATAAGAGATATCTGTAGGGAATAACTAAAAATATGTTTACAGAGCAAAAGGAAGATACAATTTATCATTAGGATATATGACAAATATTATTTTTTGATTTTGACCCTAATGTTACTTTAAATCTTACTTACTGTTTGTTATTACAAATATTAAAACCATACAGAAGCTGATGTTAGATTCTACCACAAATAAATAGGGCCTAAGGGAGGCAACTTTAATTTCCAATGCCACCTAATTGTTTGACATTTTGCTTGGAAATAAATCTATAATCATTCTACACAGACTAGCTAAATGGTTCTCATGCCTTCACCTATCAGAATCGTAGTTAAATAAAACAGATTTGCATAAAAAGAAGTAAAAACATACAGGTATATTTGTTTAACAAATAAGAAAATAATATTAAAAAAACATACAAGTCCACAGGTTTCCCAAGCAATACCTTTTGGTTCATCTAAACATTACTGTTACTCTTCTCATAGTTGTGAAGGTCTGAATTACAATTTTTTTTTACTGTTAGTAAAAGAGTCACAATGTTTCTCTAATATGATTCCTCCATGGTTTTCATGAGCCACGAGAAATTTGCACTTCTCAGGTCCGTTACGACTGAAACCAATAACCTTTTTGGCTATCTGTGAAGGGGGCATACGTACCACTGGCCCATAATGGGTACAAGGCCATGTACTGCTGAGAATATAGTTATTATGGCAGAGGTTTCCTGGAGACCTAAAAGGGTACCCCCATGTTAAAAAGGTTCAAAAAGGCTGGGTTGGAGGTTAAAGCCAAAAATGCTGACAGTGACATGAAGGAATGTGGACCCCATTGCATAAAAGAAAGAGATCAAGTTTACAACACAAAAAGACACACCTAAAATGCAGTAAAAATGCTGGATTCCAAACATCAAAAATTAATAAATCTAATTCTTGTTGGTTTTATATGACTGGCCTGGAATTTGGGCTGTCTGGGGTTAGTTGTAATGTTTTTGGTTATTCACAGAAAAAGTTTTATATTCTGGGTATTTGGGCTGCCAAAGTCACAAACTAGGTTGAGTAGCATGACATATCTGGGAAACATAGGGAGGAATAGGACTTTGACATATTATTCATTAAGCTCTAATAGAAAACCTTTAATAAACAAATTGTAAAATCATCTGACACAAGATGTACTCATAATTGTATTGTGTACATTGAATATTTTTAAACAAATAATGGTATTTTTCTTTAGACAAAGATGGAGATTTTGAGTGTGAAATTAGTTTATAAGTGGGTTACATGGTAAAATTTTTATTTCATCTTCCAGGCTTAAAAACTCAGCTATAGAGCCATTGTAGTTGGAAGGGAAAGTTGAAAACAAAACAGTTTTCTGTAATGAAGAACAAAATACAATTGCACTTGTGTAGGCAATTATTATATAACTACACCCAAAGGCTTTTATGTTACACCCAGGGTGGGAAGAATCTCAAAATAACAGAGCACGCTTATAGTGATGATATAATGACAACAGTATGTACATACAATCCTAAACAATGCATGATGCCAACATAATAAATTATAATGACAATTGATACATTTATAAAAATTCTAAGTAGTAGAGAAGGGAGAGTTTTACCTAAAATGACTGCAAAGTCTTTGTAGTACAGTTTGATTGCTAATAATAATGCTGGTAGTGAATCTGACACAGTATACATAATGAATATTCAGTGCTATTGATTTGCTATAATGAAGTTTTTGATTTTAAAAAAACTTTCAAAAGTTTGTTTAAGCTCACAAAAATAATGTTTAAAAAGCAACAGTAAGAAATAGCACAAATTTATAAGGAACTCCAAAAAAAGAGGGCCAGGTTCGATGACCTCTGCATTTAATAGATTAACCACAAAATTCAGGCTATATTGTGCAGTAATATAGTGATGTTTATCAGAAAGTGGATCTGGCAGTTCACATTCTTGTAATATTGAACAGGGAGAAAACTATGTACAACATGTGCATTACTTTGCTTCTGCTACATGCGGGACTGTTTACATATCAGAACTGTCCCAGCTAAGCCAAGCAATGTTTAAAATATTGAGCATTTATATATGGTAAGTTGTCCTTAAAATAAATTCTAGGTCACTACAATGTAGTATCAACCAATCACATTAGCCCTTTTTTTAATAAAAGGGTTAAAATGGTCTTGAAGCACTAACATTTCATGAGTACTAGTATAAATGCAAGGCAGTTTTCTTGAACAAGAGAACTCCTTAGTTTTTGTGAGAATAGTACAATAGCAAAATCTCCACCCACAGCTACCAGACAATTCAAGCTCAGTATATAATGAAAAATGCATTATCAGAGGTTATTTTATGTTCAAACCACATAATAAAATGACCAGTGGATTCAGAGACTAATGTGCAGATTTGGCTTTTTACAGTAAAAGTTGAGATTGTTACTATCTTTACCCTTTTTTTTAAATCTCCCTACTGAATACTAAAGTCACCTTTCAAAGTCGACAAATCGATTGCAGGACAAGTAGGGGGGGGGGCTTTGAATACAGAGAACATACTTCATCTGCTTATATTTATAGTTTCAATGATAATACATGTGCTTTTCAACAATTAGTAGATTTGATATCCATTGTTTGATATCCATCACATCTTGAATTTTCTAGATTTGGGATATGTTTTCTTTAAGTCACTACTAAGGCTGGATTTACACTGGTCTGCTCCAATTCATAGCATTAAAGTATTAAAGTTGTTGATGTTCATAGTGTTAAAGCAACCCTTTCATTTGAAAATGTAGACACGTTAGAAAACCTTACTCATGGCCCGTTCATAAACCAATCTTTTAAAATTCATTTTTGTATCTCCATTTTCTTAAAGTGATGATTCACTTAAAGTATATCTAAACTAAAACTTTTTTTTAAAATGATGAACTAATATTAGATATATGAAATCGATAAAAAACTCTTCCTTACTCTTGTAAAAGGGGGGGGGGGGGGGGGATAGGAAGGGGTCTGGTACATGCTTTCTTATTTATTTTCACTGGACAAGGATCAATGTTTCAAACCAGACTGACGACTGTTATCTGTACATATGGAATCTGTGCCAGGATGCCCTCATGTTACTGCAATTAGAGGCTCGACTGAAGATTCAGACAAGTGATTCTATTTAACTTTTTATTATGTCTCATTAGTAAAGTTTTACTGTGGGAAGCATTTTCTGTGTAGACAAAACCTCAGCATCCGAAGAATATAATAAACAAGTTTGAGAGAATGGTGATCATTAATGTTCATACAAACTGATATTGAGTGTTTAATGCACTAAAATGCAGACTTAAAGTAAACCTATCTTAAAAATACATTGCCACCACTGTCAACTAAAAATCTAAAAAATAAATAAATAAATAAATCTAAAAAATCTAGTTCCCCATTTTACTGAATGGAAACAAATATGCACATCTGGAAAGTCCTTATCTGCATACTTGTTCCAGGTCAGTTCAAGACAAGAAGAGATCATGAAAATCTCTGTTTCTATTACGTTTCATTTTACAATAATAGGTTAATCGTAGAATTGTGTCATACAAATATCACAAATACTAAGAATACTCTCATGATGTAAGATATACAAAACAGGTAGCCTTTGCCCAAAGTGAAACTCTGTGATATCCCTGTGATGTCAACTAAATCACCTATCAAAATCAAATACGTGAAATGACTCAGTTCCTGCAATTACACGTTTCGGTCCTACAAGAAAATGGTGAAAGCATTCTTTTTCTTCAGAAAATGAGCAACTGGTAGTTGTTTTTAAGACTTTTGGAAAAAAAAATAGAAAACTATCCCTAACTAATACTATAGAAATGTTGACAAAAACTGGTCAAGGTGACATGATTTAAAAGATTTTTTAAAAAGTTATTTTTAAAAAATCACTACCAGTTTCCGCATGCCATATGTACTGTAGTGGAGAAATAGGATTAGAAAGATTAAAAAGTTTTAGATAAAAACCGAAGTTTAGGCAAATGTATTCAATTTAAAATAGACCTCCAGGCAGGGTAAAAAATAAAAGTGCAGGTAAGACTGTATTACCTACCTGTAATCTTTAGCTGTCCCTCACATTATTATTCTACCATAAGATGCTCCAGTCTTCAGGGGTCTAATGATGCCCAGCGTCATTCAACGTGGAAGTCTGAGGATATACTATAACTGATAATTAAGAATCATGCCCCTACCCCCTAAGGAGACATCTTTCTACCACCAAAACAAAGCAAACATTATGAAGAGCCTCTGGTAGGGGAAGGCATCCAGAGTTGGGCTTTAAGAATTAATCTTACATTTAAAGATTAGGTGTGATGGTTTCATTTTCACGTTTCGGTTAAGCATTAAATCCAGGGTGGAGAGTGTTTAACCAGTATGCAGCAAACTATATTAAATATGTTTTCCCCTTATTTTACCATTTGATTGCGCTTTTCTACCCTAAATACAGGTGATCCTGTAACCCTGAAAGTGTATCTTCTGCTCAAAAAATGGAAGTAGCAAGGACTCACTGCTTACATGCAGGGATACTCAGAAAACTTAGGAAAGGAACAGCAATGGCTGGAGCTGTTGGCCGCAGGGGCACTTCAGAGAGAACAAGTCTGCTGTGAACAGTTAGCTCGGGCACACATAATTATGGGAGTGATTAAACTGTAAAACATAACCTCTTTGCTGTATGCTATTTATCTTAATTACAGTACAAGTATAATACACATCAGCCATACAGACACACATTAGCTAAGAATGAAAAATAATAAAAAAAAAATATAATAAAAAAAAAATTTCATTACATTTTGACTTTTGTTTTTACGGAGTTTTACAGAGAACACAAAAGAGCTAACACTTTGTTTGATCCTACCTCCATACCTAAAAATCTTTTAAAGAATAGTTGACATTGTTTGGCAACCAGTAATAAAGCAGTGCATGTGGTGGTGTGGTGTGTGTCCCCTTTGTTGTGTTGAGTGTGTCCCTAATAATAAATTGTAGTTGGTTTTCCCTTTTTTTGGTAAATGTGTCCCCTTCGTTGTGGTATATTAGATTCTTATATTGTAGTTAGTGTGCTCTTTTTATTGTGATTATTGTGCCCTTTATTACATTGGTCGTCGGTGTATCCACGATTGCATTGCTGGTTAGTGTCCCCCTTGATTTGCTCAGTTTGGGGGTCAGTGGTTATGGCTTTTACTATTTTCATTGGTGGTCAGTAGGAGCAGTGTGTACTGTAACTGATGCCACGGTGTACATGACATTACTTGAACAGACCAAACTGGTTCCATGGAAGCAATGCACAGGACATCAGCAGCCAAGATTGCCACCTCCCCAATCTTCCGAGTGTGCCAAACACAGCCTAAGATAGTCAGTTGGTTCTGGGAGAATGGGCTGCCGCAGTGAGGAAAAGTGCCTCCTGTAAGGCCCTTCCAAAATTTAGGGACACACAATGGGAAGGTAGGGGGGGAAAATTACAGAGCAACGTTATTTGTTTTGTTTTTTACCAAGTATATGGAGGTATGCCTAGATAATAATATTACTGGTTGGGCTGTTTATTTCTTTAACTCTGGTGGTTATAAATGATATAGGAAGAATCTGAAGGTTATGTTAAGGTTCTGTTAAGGTGCATATAAACTATATGATGTTATAAAAAATACTGTTATGTTTTGAAAATATACTTTGTTGAAAGCCCTGAATGAGTCAAGGAAATGCACATCTGGGTCTAAAGACCACAGAGAAAAATGACTGTTGAACTGAAAGCTGAATATTACAAGTCAAAGCAGAAAAATGAATTGTTTCAATAACAACTTTATAGTGTGAATCTTTTATTTCCCTCTATGTTTCTACAGCCTTCCAATATTGTCAGTATTTATCCTTATACTTCTGCCTATGGCTGGTTAGAACACAGAGAACCATCTACTGTAGATCAACCATTCTCAACCAAGGTTTCATGGAACGCTAGGGTTTATCCTGGTGTTAATAGGGATACCCAAAGCTGTGGTTATTTGATGTCCCATATAATGCTGCCTCCAATGTTGCAGTTCCAATGCCATTGGGTAAAGCCTGTGGCATGACACCAATGATATTTTTAGCCAGGGGTTCCACAGGACCTAAAAAAAGTTTCAAGGGTTACTCTGGGGTTAAAAGGTAGGCTTCTGTATAGCTGGATGTTATATCTGGCAATAATGAGAGGATGTAATGAAGTATTGTTATATCAGACTGGACTGTTAGCTAACATGTATGTATAACACTTCAAGGTTTTTGTCTCTCAAAGAAATCACACTACCCCTGGCAAGGCCTTTGTTTACTTTCCTCTTGGGAAATCTTTAATTCTGTATGTAAAATAATAATGGATTTATAGTATCACAAGCAACAACAATCACTTTCGGATAAAACGTGTTTTTTGAATATGTAGTAGAAAATGCATTACGTGGTATACAGTCCATCAACATCAGCAATTCTAACCCCTTGGAGTTCTTGGATGGTGTTTACCAAATGTGAGGGTAAAGCAAAATATATAAAAAAGGGGATAAAAAAGCAAGCTGGCAACTCTTGGAGATTAACATGGTCCTAATGATCTATCTTAGGTATGCCACTGAGGTACCTGGTTCATTGGCTGATGGGTTAATGGAGTCCAATATTTATTTAGAGCTTAATTCTGGGCATTTTATTTAGTTTTGAATAAATTGGGGTCTGTAATTCCATTAGAAAGAGACACAAATAAGTCATCAGTATCCAGGTCACCAGTGAGTTCTGGAAACCAGCATACACATCTAAATCCTCAGTATTTTGTCACCAGTAAGATTTACACTTCACCACACAGCTTGCTCTTCAGCATCCATGATTTCCTTTTGACATTTGTCAATGGATCTGTAGGTATTATTTAAATTCCCCAAATACACCAATTAAATTCAAACGTTAAAAAAATAGTTTTTGTTACACTTAAATCTTTAAATAAATAATAATTCCATTGTTTTAATTATTCACTCAAATGATGGGTGTAATATTTAGTGTGTGAACAAAATCATAATGGTTTAGCACTGTGTTACCAGAAAATTCACTAGAGTTCAACAGAAGTAAACCAGCCAATTTCTGTAGAGACCACACCAAGATTCAACAGATTGTGTGATTTGATAATATTTGCACTCTGATCCCACTGATAAATTTACTTAGCATTTTACTTTAGCATTTTCCATCTGGTACAGCACTAATAAATATGTTTGATTTTTATAGTATATGGTAATAAGTATGCCATTATGTGGCAATTGATAGGAGAATGCAGCACCTCTGGGTGTTCTGTGGAAAAGTGCTCATAAGGACATGCCATAATTATCACAGCATTGATCTGAAGTCATGTGTCAGGAAGGAAACATAACTAACTACGTTGTAGGATTCTTTCTAAATGACTGCATGTATAATGATCAGTGTTCCACAACACGTGTTCTTAGAATTGCTGTATTTTCTGTCCAGTACAAACCACCAGTAATAAATCAAGAATTTAAAAGCATAGATACTTTACTAATGTTAATTATGTACTCACTTTATTAAAACAGAATAAAAAATAATAAAAAATAATGCCATGCAAAGTAGGCCAAATTTGAAAGCCTGTCAAATAAGCCAATTTTAGGAAAAAAGAGTTTCTATGTTAAATATATATATATATATATATATATATATATATATAAATTGCCCTTCTACAACAACATAGCAATTGAGTTTTATTAATTTCATTTCATTTTTATTTTAAACAGTAAGTTTGATGACCAAAGCCAATTAGGGTTGTTCCATACCAGTGACTCAGAATGTATTGAATCTATGGGGTCAACATAGGATGATTAGCCATCATTATTTATGTTCATTTTCTCCACTTCTAATGCATTATTTCTGATGACATTTTAAAAAGGATTTTGTTACAGAGAGTTTCCACTGCAGCTTCTGAAAGTCACAATGATCACAAATTTGCCATTAAGATATGTCCAGTACAGAGATAGTTGGGTAAATCATGATCATTATGTGAATAGATATGTCATTCTCTTACAAGACCTAATTATACACAGAACCCACCTTTTGCTTTTTTCCCAGTGCAATGGGAATGGGATCCCAGTGAGACTTTAAGGGCAAATGTTATCAGTGGTGTAGCAAAATAGGCTGCAATAATCACATTTCGTACCAGGGGACCTGTATGGCCTTCCATGACCATGGGATGGTGGGATGAATGGTTGCTGACAGTCAGGGTAAGGCCCTGCATGCAAACCCACAATACGGGGTAATGGTATCCTGGTTTGGGGTGGAAAAAGCCTGCACTGACGTAGGTCTGCAATGAGAGGGGTCACTGTAGGGGTTTGTACTGAAGGGGGTCTGGCACTGAGGGGGATTGAGAAGGATCTGCACTAAGAAGGGGGGGGTCTTTTGCTGAGGGGTTGGTTAGTAAGGTTGGTCTGCACTGAGAAAGTCTGTCAATGAGGGGGTCTGCAACTTAGAAGGTTTTGTCACTGAGAGAAGTCATCACTGAGGGGGTCTGTCATTTTTGGAAGGTCTGCACTGAGAAGGTCTGCCAATACGGGAGTCTGTCACTTACTGAGAAGAGTGTGCACTGAGGTTATTATCACTTATGGGGGGGTCTGTACTGAGAAGGATCTACTGATATGGAGTTCTGCACTTTCATTTACTGAGAGGGGTCTGCACTAAAGGTATTGTCACTTATAGGGGCCTGCACCAAGAAGGTTTACAAGTAGGGGGGGGTCTGTCACTTGGAAGGATCTCTCACAGTGTGTGTGGATGGGGGGAAGAGAAAACAGGACAAGTTGAGTCATAGGGTCTGATTTATTAAGCTCTGCAAGGCTGGAGAGGATACACTTTTATCAGTGAAGCTGGATGATCCAGCAAACCTGCATGGATCTGGTCCAGGATTGGAAGCATTTGTTAACAAATAGCACATGCCCTTTAGGTAATCCATTCCAGGTTTGCTGGATCACCCATCTTCACTGATGTAAGTGTATCCTTCAAGCCTTGCAGAGTTTTTAAAAAAAGACCCAATAGGAGGAATCACAATTTTTCTTACAGAAATATTTGAATTTGAAAAATGTGTACATTTTGGAAAAGGTTCAGGTAAATCTTGGGTGGAAAAAATAGACCCTTTTACCTTTATGTTATAAAGGAAATGCTGGCTCCATTGTTGCAAAATGAGAACCAGCCCTTGGCAAGGAAAGGGTTACATTTTGTCCATTTCTGACTAATATTTATGTGGCATTATGAAACAACATTTTCCCATGAATGTATTGCAGGGAAATGTATTTCTCTGCACTTTGCATAGCAGAGTATTGTAAAACTTTTCTTTAGATTTTGAAATAGGTTGCCTGTATTGTGTTTATTATGAGAAACAAAATGTCTTGCATTAAGTCTTTGTGTTTAACAAATGCCAGTTAAAGTTTTACCTAATTTACCTCTTATTTCAAAATACATGTTGCAATGTATCTTTTGTAAAAGGTTTAGTGCAATAAAGCAAATCCTAAAAGATAAAATCCTCTATTTTAAATTTTTATTTTTGTAACATGCAAAAAGAATTTTAAACTGCTTGCAAAAAAAAATGTTCCATATGACCAATTTTTTTAAATTTTTTTTACCAGGAATGAAATTAGTGAGTGATGTAATTGGTTGTGAAGAAGCAGACATTAAAGAAAGTACAAAGTTCAAAGTTTTATTTGTGCTGGCCCAGGGACATTTAGACTTGGGGACTTTAAATTCAGACTTGCAGTAAAAAAAGTCACGATTAGCTGTTCCTAGGTGCAATCGTTGAATTACTATGCAATTTTTAGCTTCACCCAAAGCATTTGACAACCACTTTGCCGTGTAGAGCGATTATGGTTTGGTTCTTCTTCCAGAGGAGCTGTTCAGTAATGTGCAAACACATGCACAAAATAGTTCCCAACAGCTTCTCAGCCAAATGGGAGCGATTGAAAGCATGCTTGAGCCTGTGGCAGAGCACTGCAGTAAACCACAAGTTTGAAATTGCCTTTTAATATGTGGAATAGGCATGCATGATAAACATCCAGCCATTGGCATTCAGACATTGCAATGACTGTGATAGTAATATATAGTTAGGAAAAGTTAGAAAACAAAGCATTATAAAACAGAAACATCCTCATCTCTGTTTTTTCACTTGCCGTGGAGTTGCTTATAGGTTTATTTGGCTTATTCAAACAGAAAGTGCAACCCAAAAAACACAAGATAGCCTTTTCATATATATATCGTGTGACTATAGGTTAAAATGCTGCAACTGGGTTCATTGTCCTTTATTTATATCATTACCAGGCTAGTTTAGGACATCGTTCCTCTACCATTTCTAAGGACTGCAAAGAACTCTCTCTAACAAAGCAGTAGCAATGTTGGTGCAGTGAACTGCCTATGTCTCCAAAAGTCCCACTACTGTGCTTAAAAGTAAGTATTCTATACAAAAAAAAAGGACCCCAGACCACAGTCATTTTTAGACTTTACTGGAGACAGGGAGAGGCAAACTGAAGAAAACTATCATGCAAGCATACACATTACATGCATTACTCTCATTTTATAAGGTAAACCAGGTCACTAAAATGAAAATCTAGGCCTCTAAACTATAGTGGCTGAAAGCAATATAGATGTCACGGGCTGAGCGGGTTAAAGTGTAAGTCTAAACGAGACATGTTTCCCCCAGTTTCCTGTTTGAATTGAGAAATCTAGTTCTGTATTACCCAAAAGATTCATTAGTGAAAATTCAAACCAACAATGAGCAAATCAGACTGAAAATCAGTTAAGTCAGCAAATTGGTATTTTTTTTTTGTTTTTTACCATGTGCATGTAAATTTGTACAATCTTTACATAATCATACAATTCCTAAATCATAGCCCAGTTTTCCAGATTGTATGTTGATAACACAAATCTACATGCAAATATTCAGGAGAATAGTGATGAACCGGTTGATACTTTTTATCTGGCCTCCCTAGTTATCAGTAAAGTTGAGCAAACATTGTAAATTCCACCTTTGGTCTGCACAATTTGAACAATTTCATTGGAGTAAAGGAAAGAGTAAATTCCACATTTTTAGCCTGAACACTCATCCGGTAACTTTTATAACGCAGGCCAATGCCAAGGTGGCATCACAAATACAGAGAAATTTCTTGCATATGTACAAAGCCAAAAAAAGCTGGGGCTTGGCTGTCTAGTGGCTTTCTAACCACAAATATTATCTTTTTAAAGATAAATCCCATGTTATATTGTAATTATAAAATGGTAAGTAGATGACATTTACAGTGTCCGAGTAAAATACTTCTTAAAAGTGCAACAAAAGAGCTCCTTTAGTCACTTTTCCGATGGCTAACATCCCCTATTTTTCTGTGTATCAGTAATTCAGTCCTGGTCCATCTCTACAGCATTCAACATTTTTGGGTATGCCAGATGCCAGTGTTCCACCCTTCGTGCCATGGTTCCTTCTCTGACCCCCATAATAAGGCAGGACACCAGTTACATAGGGGTTAGAGGAAGGAACCTTGGTGTTCAGTGGGGACATCTGACACTCCTGCAAATGTAAAATGCTAAAAGAAGGTAATGAGAAAAGGACTTCTAACACAGCAGATGAGCATTTAGGATTGTTAGTTTATTTGGCTGTCTTTCTAATGCCGACCTGACAACTAAAAAAACTTCTCACCACTGAATGAATTATCTTAATGGCTAATTTCTGATCATTGTGACATTTCAGAAGCTGCAGTGGAAACTCTCTGTAACAAAGCCTTTTTAAAATGTCATCAGAAATAATGCATTAGAAGTGGAGCAAATGAACATAAATGATGATGGCTTATCATCTTATGCTGACCCCATAGATTCAATACATACTGAGTCACTGGTATGGAACAAATAGGCAATTCAGGAAAGTCAGAAAAGTCAGTAGTCCTTAGCTCAATGCTAGCTCCAGGACAGTAACTCAGATAATCAAAGATGGCAACATCCATACTTATATAATGATATGGTCATTTATTTATTGCAGGTGATTTTTAAAGGTGGTCTGATTAGTTGTCCATCCTTCAATATATTATAAGAAATTTTAAACTCCTTTAGTACATTTATGCTAAACAAATCAGTTTTGGCTTACCTATCATACATATATTTAACCACTAGGCATTCAATAGCCTTTTTGTGAGGTGTCTGTAAACGTTTGCTAAAGAGATTAGAATTAGAAATGTTTCTGGAGCCCTTGAATGAACTCAGAAGCTTCAAAAATGCACCACGTGAACCAAGTAGATTTATTGCTGATATCCAAATTCTTTATTCTGGTTAAACAAGGGAAAGGGCAACAGGGAACTGAATTACTATTATTGAAACCAATTCTGCATTTTAGCCATTTATACATAAGGAATGGACCTTTGTGGGAAATGCGGGACCTTGCAGGGGTACTACAGCCATAGAGGATATCAGTTTAAAGGTCTGAGTAACTTATTTACTGTCTTATGAGGTGGGGAATGGCATATTTATTTTTTGAATGTTTTTTTTTGGCAAGTGTAAATAAACAGAAAAAAACAACTAGGAGAGAAAATAGGTACATGATAAAAAGGTAACAATATTTTAATAGTTGATCATTTTAAATCTCTACAGCATGTGAGTAAATGCAAGCCATTGAGAAAATAACTTGGTCCTGATTTATTAAGGCTCTCCTAGACTGGAGAAGATAGACGTTCATAGGGGACCTTCAGTGTTTGCCCAGGTTCATGATAGTCTATTTTCTCCATTTCCGGTGGGCTTCTGGTGATTAATCAGGCAACATATCTCTGAATAGATAAAAAGGTCAGCAATAGTTTTTTAACTGTATATCTGATCTGAATGACATATCTCTGGTTTGAATGCCATACTCTCATCTCAATGCTGTCAGCATTCAGATGAGAGTGTGGCATGTGGTTACTGTGTAGGATGACCCATTTGAATACATGATCATTTGCTCTACTTTACTGAATTATTGCTGATGACATTTTAATAAAGGTTTGCTCCTTAAAGTTTCCACTACAGCTTCATAAACGTGACACTGTTCATGTATTGGTCATGTAGGTAATATTTCAACTGTGAAAACATAAACCATAGTTTATATAAAGTCGTAACTTGTAATTTTCAGTATTTTCCCTCTTGTTTATATAATGTATTGAATTGTTTTATTTACTGTATGTATGCATTAAGCATCTTTATTATCATTATTTATTTCTTTATGCAACATTTTAAATATATATATTAATATATATGTATTTATATCTAGTGATCAGGCTTTGATATCCTTTTCAGAAAAAACAATAAATAAACACCCTTTAATCAAAAAGTTTAAAAGAGTTTAAAATCATTTTATATAAGGGTATTTATAGATGTTTTGAAGCTACACATGCTTTAAAAAAAATGGAACATACAAGTTAGGGCAATTTTAAGCTAAAGTTATATGCTTGCTCTTGTTCAATATTTTAAGTCCAAAGCCCTTTCCCTAATGATTGTCATATGCCGTGAGAACAATACCAATAACTTCCTATAATCTATGCTGTGCAACAAGCATTCCCCCAACCTCAAGGGCTAGAAGATATATATGTCAGCAAGACTTTTTCAGTGTATGCAAGACTTGTGGTTCCACTAGTGTTTAGGGTTTGCAAAGTTAACTCTAAAATCCCACTACCCACTCAACAGTCACCTAAAGTAATGGATAAAGTTAACAAAAGTGCCCAGTGCAAGAACAACCCTTGGGTCTTCTCCTATTTAGCTACCCAAAAATACAATGCTCATTCTTGATAGAAAGACATAAGTCCAGCTAGAATAGGTTTTGCAATACTCTCAGGAACGTTCTCAGGTTTCATAATTTGCAACTGGAGTCTAAAAACAAATGCCCTACTTACTACAAGTTCAGATGGTGTTAAAATGAAAAAAAATGCATTCTACAAGTCTCAGCACATCAGGCAGGGGGTGAGGAAAGTGCTCACTACCTGACATCAGAAATATAATATTAGTTTTTTTTAGGGTATCATGAAGTGTGTCTTCCACTTCTCACTTGCTTGAGAAGTGAGCAAGGTCAAGGCCTACATGAAAGAAGAAATAGTCCAAGCACCCATTTCCTGTACATATGGACACCTAGGTCATTAGATCCCTTTTGCACCTCCAATGTATGCAGTTGAACAATTTCTTGCCTCTGGTATGTTTCTTTTTCCAATGAACGCTACCAAAAAAAGCTACTAAAACCTACATTTGGAAATGACCACAGCTAGTTTTTCCCCCAACATCTAAGTGTCTTAGCTGACAGTGATAAAAATACTGAATATACTCAATGTGTGTGGCACTAAATCAGTGGTGCATTCATGCATGCCTTAATCTCTTTGGGATTTTCCCTTTTCTTCACTTTCCATGCTTCACTTTTCTCTCTCTGTACCTGTTTCACCATAAAAGAAACTGTCATACAGGAAAGCCCTTTATTAACCACAATCTGCATGCAGCATTTGTTGATATATTTTTTCCTTATAGACTTTGTAATGTTTAATAAAACTGTTATAATGTATCTGCAACAAAAGTTGCTTATAATAACGGATCATCAGTTTGTTTGGTTAAAGTTGTTATTTATTATTCCTTAGAACGAGGGAGGTAAAATAAATGAAATACCATTTTACATCACATATAAATATATTTACATAAATAAGCTAAATAAGTTAGCCTGAATTATTTAAAAAGTACCCCTGTGGACTTTTGCCTTCTTTTTGCTGGTATATGCTCATGCTGTCTTTCCATTTAAACACAGTTTATTTGTTTGGAGAATATTTGACACAAGTACAGATAAAAACGTATAATGTGCAAACTGAAGGTAACCTAAAGTAATAAGCAATGTATAAAGAAACAAGTAACATTTACAAAAGTTACACTTATCTATATTACAAAGGGAAGCCTCTGATGTTGCACA
Organism: Pyxicephalus adspersus; assembly: GCF_032062135.1. Lineage (NCBI taxonomy): Eukaryota > Metazoa > Chordata > Amphibia > Anura > Pyxicephalidae > Pyxicephalus > Pyxicephalus adspersus. The sequence goes on along the minus strand of NC_092861.1, from coordinate 78,386,474 downwards.
ATCAAATATTGCCAAACGTTTTATCTTGACTTTTACTTGTATAATAACTGAGTTCTTGATATTATTATATTACATAATGAGGATTACTACACAGGTCAAAAGGTATTTTTTATACTTGCTAAAAATGTTTTTAGTCTGAAAAAAAGGAAACTAATGCAACCATTTGAAGAGTATTAGGAAGTATTATTGTATTACCTTGCAACAAAATCTGAACAATAATCTAATCCTTCTTAACTGCTAGTTTTATTTTCAAAAGGGTCTAGCAAGCTGCAGATCAGAGAAAGGTAAAGAAATGTACACAATGCAAGAAAGTCATATTATATGTAAATAATTGCCAGGGTCTTCTGCAACTCATGGACCCTTGGTGGATATATGCTGCTATACTAACGCAGCTGCAGTTAAGTGTTTGGAATGCTAATGTCTGGCGTACAAAGAACAGTATAAGCTATCAGCCAAAACAGCCCACATTTTGGGTCAAATAATAGAGTTAAAGATAGACAGATTTTGTCCTAGCATTAAGAAATACAGCAAAGATTTTTGAATGTTCCTCTCTGGGCTAGCCATGAGTTAGCATACTAAAAATACTTTGTTTTAAAAGAAAGTCAGTGTGTATGCCAAATATATCCTACATCAGACTGATTTAATAGGTGGTAGTCCTAAAACAGATTACTGTAATTCTTTGATATAATAACATTTGAGACTTAAGTTAAACTCGGCTAAAGACAAAGAGCATATTTTGATGTTTTCACTTTGAATTGGCTTCTTGTAGGTTTCTCGCTTAAACCACAGAATGCTGTTCTATTGGTGCAAGAGCCTCGGTGGTTTGTGCTTTTTTGCTTTCACTTCCCACCTTAAAACTTAAATTCAGCACTAATGAAACAAGCAGAAGCGCCTTATGTGCGTATATTATTTCTTCTCATGTAACCAGTATAGGTTAAGATATACAAGCAATACTAATTCTGAAAATAGTTTAGTTTCCGTAAATATATATAAAGACCCATTAGCCTTTAGGAGACGTTTTACCAGACATGTCAAATTTCATGCACCCAATTTTAGAAGAGTAGAAGTTATCTGCATGACTGTTCATTAAAATCTTTCAAAGTTATAAAAAAATGATTTGCATGTCTTTGGCATTTTAGGCTTGTATACATGTTTTGCAGGTTAAACACAACAGATTGCTTGTCCTCAATGCGGTATATTTAATGAAGCGAAAATACATTTACTGAGCAAAATACATTATCACTCTGCAGTTAGGTTTTTAGTTAGCTTAGTGAATGAGATAAAGCTCTGCAGACTTCAACCATGCAATCGTCTGCATTTAATTTGCTAAGTGAAACGCCTGCACTTATTTCATAAGTTACCCCGAATAGTTGTGTTCACAAAATGAAATTAAAACTTAAGCATAAAATTACTAAAAAACGTATATATCAGGTTATGTTTTTTTCTCCGTACATGTAGTTTACACAAGGAGACAGATTTGTATAGTGATGTGGATTCTTTCACTGTCATTTAATATACATACACTTTGCTTGTACCATGTTGGACCCCTTTCGGTCTTTTTTATCTTCAGAACTACCTTAGTTTTTTGGGTTCATATTAACATGATTGCTCATCTGTGATGCAAATCTCATGTTCCTCCACATCCAGAAATGTTCTATTTGATAGAGATTTGGTGAATGTTGACGCCATGTTCAGCAAATCTAGTTTGAGATAATCTGAGCTTCGTGACACGGTAGTTTATTTTACTGGATATCCATGAGAAGATGGGTTAATTGTCATCAAGGGATGGACACGGTCAGTAACAACACTAAGGTAGGTTGCAGCATTTAAATTATGCTGATTTGGTACTAAGAAGCCCATATTGAGCCAAGAATATATCATTACAAGGCAGGATCTATGCCTTCATGTTGCTGCCGTAGCCCATTTACTTTAAGGCTCATTGTGTTTTCTCTTCTGCATACCACAGTTGTAATGAGTGGTTACGTAGTTAGTGCTGCCGTTCTATCAGCTGAAACCACTCGGGCCATTCTCCCCATCTCTGATCTCTGGAAACCAACATGGCATTTTCACCCAGAGAACTACCACTCACTGGATATTTTCCATTTTTATGGACCATTCCTTGTAAACCCTATAGATAGTGGTAAATGAAAATCCTGGTAGATGTCCCAGAAGTTTCTGAAATACTCAGACCAGCCTATCTGGCGCCAACAACCATGACATGTTAAAGTGGGACTGAACCTGCAATAATCACACACCTCCGTTCCATCTTGGTCGTGCTGGGATGCAGAAAGAAACATTGCGTGTCTCTTTCTTTTTAACCACCTGCCTGATCAAGGAATTTTTAAGTAGGATCTCAGCTCCACTGTAAATGAGCTTACATCAACATTTTAAGGATTGATTTGACGTTCATCATGTTGTCTTGCGAATGTCTACATGCCTAAATGCATTTAGTTGCTGCAATGTGATTGGCTGATTATATTTTTGCGTTAACAAGCAGTTGAACAGATTAAAGTTAGTGATTTTTCCCATAGAAAATACCTAAATTTTCTAGGCCCCAGAGTGTACTAAAGCATGAGGTTTTCAATGGACGTCCAAAGAATTAAATAGGAGAGACTGTACAAAGGCAAGAGACAATGTCAACGGTAGACATGTTAAAGAACATAATGATGGAAGACAATGCCATTACATTTTCTAAATTAGGAGTGTTCAACTTTCATAATGAAAAGGGGAGTCCAGCCCATTTGATTTGAACCTGTAGGGTTTCCCCACGTAGTTGTCCAGTCTGGTAAAAATGAGCTTAGAAGCTATTGCATTGTCTGGAGCTTTTTAATCATTTTAGGAATGTAAAACCCAAGGTAGTCATTGGTTCATAAGATGTGTGCTTTTTCCTGGAGTGTTAAAGGTAATCCAGAATACTCAAACGATTGAATGAAACAGCATTTATTAACATATGCAGACACACAAAATAACATTTAAAATTGATGTCCCTTGAGCCAGCACCTTACTGTCTCTATACATGCCTACCAGTTCTAGCTAACACATTACATTTCCTCATTCTAACAAAAAATACTGGTGTATTGTTGGCAGATAGAAGGCACCAATGTAACGAACTTCTATAGAAATGTATTAAAATTATATGAGCAGAGGTTATCTGCCTACAGACTGTTGAACTCTTTCAAGTAATTTCCCACAATAGCTGCCACATAAAAGATCTACGAGTACTATTTATATTCGGTGTGTTTATTACGATGAAAAAATGAGTAAAGTCACAATGCCTGATGTGCATACTTGTTTTTAGAGACCTGAAAAAAGCTGGAGTAATTAGATTACAATGACAGCCAAATAACTAGCATTTATTAGAAGAAGAGGTCAACAATGGCATCTTCATGATCCTTTAGTACCAGTGTCCTTTAGGCTAGGTACACACGTGCAATTGTTCTCGTCCAATAATCAGCTCGGGGCCGATATCGGACGAGAATCTGGCGTGTGTACAGTGCTCATCATCCATGGAAGTGAACATAATGGAAGTGAAGAGGGAGAGAGCGCAGCGGGGTGCCACTCCATCATTTCCCCGCTCTCCATAGAGCAGAACGGTGATGTATGTAAAGCATGCATCGTGCAGTCGTTAGGCATTCTAAAGGATCGTGAAAGATCCTTTCCAACGACAATGATTGCACGTATGTACATAGCCTTAGATTCTTTTTGTACATTATTAAAAACTGAAACAAAAGTATATTTATAATGAAAAATCAATGATTTACTTAAAATATCAGCCAAAAATTTTCAGTAGGAGAAATTCTAAGTTATATTTAATAGGGAAGTTTTTATGTACTGCCTTTTACAGCACAGTTATCAGTTCAGTAAGACTTTCATCATGCTCAATGTAATCATTAATTACCAAAAACAATATGAGCAATAAGCGTTATTTTTCTAATTTCTAATTTGTAACTAATCTTTTTCCATGTATTGGCAACCCATTATAACTGAATTGGCTGGCTTGGCACATGCACAAAAACAAACAAATTACCCTACATTAAAATGTGTGTGGTTGCACCCTGCAATGGAACACTAGTGTGAAGGCATCCTGAAGACTGCAAAAAGAGGAACTATGTCTTGAGCAGTACTGTACATTAAATACCTTATGCTCAATAAAACAACAATAAAACAAGGAATTGTACTATATATTTACTATAGTGGGTCGTTTTGACACTTGTTTTAAACGGTGTACAATTTTGAAAATATTAAAAAGCAAGAAATACCTATTCTAGGTCACATATATTTGCACAAAACCCAAAAGACATAATATCGGAACATTAGCAGATTATTATATGGGGTTGCTGACAATGTTTTCTACATGGCATAAAGAGCAGAAAAAGAAGAAAGAAAACTAGAAAACACAAAGAAAGTTGTGAGACACAGAGGAAGTACATGAGGAAGAAAATAAAAGTAACTGACAAAGTAAAAAGGAAGGAAGGGTCAGAAAGTGTATTTTGTAAATTCTTTACAGCTTTGTATACACACTTATCTGCATGACCACATACCAGAATTGTTTAGCTCTTTTAGCAGACATCAGTAAAGATGTTCTCCAAAACTGTGCATATAAACCAAATCTGTATCTACACCAAGCAGAGAATGTTGAATATACCAAACAAGATATGCACTTTCTTATTTTAGAGTCATTGCTAGAACAAAGAATCTGATTACAATCTAAATTAGACTAATTCAATTTATTACAGTAGAAAAATAGCCTCAGCTTTTTGTATTAGTCACCTAAGGCTAATGTTTAGGCCTTTCCAATATTTGAATTTTATGGATGTTACCAGTTTTTAATGTTCACTCATCTCCACACACAAACATGCCCTGGGTTCTCAGTAGAGCTATAACTAATGTCATGGGATGTGATTTCCCGGAGGAGTGCTCATTACATGAATCGGTATAGAATCCAGTCACTGAAAACCACAGGGATCCTTGTGCCAACTATGCACTAAATAATTCTCATAAAGAAAAAACAATCAAGACTTGTGAGGAAAATCTGTTCTTGGTGAAGTTTTAGGTTGGATTTCAGCTAATTTTTCCACAAGGAAACCTAAACTTCAACCTAAAAACACATCGGCCTCAATATTATAGGAATTAAGAACAAGACTCTCCATCTTTTGTGATGTCAATTATCTAATAAAGTTGTATATCCCCCAATATTGTTGTCATAATGAGGAAGATTTGATCACTACTGGACAAAGCTAGAGCTTTCTTTGTTGGTTTGGACCAATTACCTAATTTGCTGGGTGAACTAAGTCCATCATGTATGCAATGAACAGGTCCAGCACAATTCTCAATGGTCTCCAAAACTGTTTTGGAGGATTATTTGATATATATTTATGAGTATAACAGTTATATGAAATAAGCTAAATGTCATTGGTGAAATAAAATACTAATTGTTATCAAATCATCTGTACAGACACTGACTAGCAATATATGTTGGGATGGACCAGCAATGCAAAAAGGAAGTGGGGAAGATTAGCAGGAGATTAGCAGCCTGGACACTGAACACCAATGAAGGGTTGCTTGATCACTTGCACCAGTGATAAGAGTTATTTTTAGAGACACAGGCACCAAAAGCACAGGCAGAAAAAGCCACTTCTGATGTGGTTAACACCACAATGATGAACTTTAAATAAAAAGACAAATAATATAGATATAGATTCCATTTAAAAGTTTTGTCTTACATATATATATATATATATATATATATATATATATATATATATATCCATACAAATTGTGTTTGATTACAGTCCAGCAAAAGTACGGGAAAGTGCCTGAAATAAATTTAGTTTAGTCTGTGATGGTATAGTGTTGTAAAGGCCCTGATTTATTAAAGCTCTCCAAAGCTGGAGAGGGTAAAAGTAATTTGGTATTGGTTAGCAAATGTTTTCAATCCTGGACCAAATTCATTCCAGGTTTGCTGAATCACCCAACTCCACTGATGAAAGTTTATCCTCTCCACCCTTGGAGAATAAATCAGGCCCAAATTGTTAAGAAGATGATTCTATCAGTGCTCATGCAAGTGGTGCCAAATGCCATTGTGGTGGTCCTGGTAATGGGACTGTGTTTGTCCGATGGAGAGTGGTGGGACTATTCAGAAAAGTGACAACAGATTCATTTTGACTAAAATGAATGCACTTTGCATAAGTAATTTTACCTTTCATTGTTTCCTTTCAGTGCGAGTGAGATATGCTTCTCAAATAGGAAATAGTGGAAATACGTAATGTGCAATGTGCAAATATTACTTTTCTTTTCATTGCAAACACATGGCTTTATGCAATTGCAATGCAATTATTGAAGTAAATAATTTTGCTTTTTATGGACTGCTGAAGACTGAAGACTGCTAAATCCAAATAATTCCCATCTACAATTTGTTTATAACAATCATTTCAGCAGATGCATTTTTAATCTATGACAGCAGTATAATTGCTATTTTGAAAGCCATTTGTTCACTGTAACATGAAAATTAGCATATCCAAACTACACGCTGAATGCAAATAGAACTTGTCTATGCTTGTTTAGTGTTACTTTCAGTAATTCTTTAAATAGGAAAATCATAGGTTATTTTCACTTTTTTAGACAGTCTTTTTCCTCTGAAGAGCAATAACTTCCTTGTTCCTGAATTTACATTAGCACTGTGAAGGAATAGATAAGTATTGGATATCAAGACTTTACCCCCCCCCCCCCCTTAAAAAATGTGTAAAAAGTCACAGAAAATCATGGCCTTTTAAAGGCTGAAAGTCTTTGAACAGATTTCATAGTTTGCATAAAAATACAGGGTTAGGTTTCCTTTTTTGTCCCGTGGTCAGGCTGTTATGGCAAACTGGTGGTAAAGATGGAAGATATGGAACTTTTCTTGATCATGTCGCTCTCTCAAAAATGCTGCCAAACATGTTAAGTGTAGCCCTTCCTCTTTTCCAGATACCCAATTTTTTTCACATTTCCTGTTGTTCGGTATCTTCTGAATGCTATCAAACAACATATGGCAAAAAGTCTGCATGCAGGTAGACTGCCAAAAAATCCAACATGATATAAAACTATTAGAAGAGAGCCATTACGCGTTTCACATCTTCCCATTAGTGGCACCAGCCTTTTGTATATATTTAGTATATAACTTCTAAATCCTGTCTACAAACAGCCATGCAAATACCATATCAGTTTTTTATCAGCTTGGCATTTTTAATAAATTATTTATTTGTACCACAATGATCAACTGCTATGTACTAAAGAAAATTTGCTTATAATAGTAAGTTTTCTAAATGATTTGGCCTGACATCTGCTTGTCAGCTGAACCATGGTATGAGAAAGCCCTAAGAGCTTGCTAAAAGAGGAGATCACATATCCTCATTAGGAATGATCTGATGATGATTGTCCCATTTCAGCAGCTCGGGTAAGGGAAAGTGCCTAAGTGCTTATCCATAATAAAGAAAAGTGAGGTCCCTTTTCTGAGTATGACATTTTCAGGGGTTTATGAAGCTCAATCCCAGCACAGTATAATTGCGTAATATAATTATATAATTAAGTTTTTTTTACAGGTAAACAGTTTAGATATTTGACCTATTCACATTTAACTTTTTCTTCTTATTCATGAAAAAAAGTTTTTTTCACTATTTACCTACTTACAAATCTAAAGCGATCTTTGAAGTTTGACTTATTTACCCCAATTTAAATATTTCAGCAGAGAAAGATATATTATACCATTTTTGGTATTGTCTTTCTAAAAAGGTGCTTACCTTTTGGTAAACATAGGTGGTAGTTTGACAGCCTTAATAAAATATCCTGTATGATGAGTAATGTGAAAATCTTCAGTTTAGTTTGGCAGCGGTTGGTGTGGTTTTCTTTTGAAGCAACACTTATTGTAAATCACCCAATCTAGTTATCCTTTATGTCTATATAAAAGAATTATTTTTACATAAAGTACAAAGCCTGAGAAATTCAACTAGATACGTGTATGAAACACTGAAAGGTTGTGGCTAACCTTCTTCCGGCCAAGGCCTGTGCCCACCCACAAATGCATTTTCCTTTAGTAAGAATAACTTAGTATATTCTGTATGTAAGGATTTCCTTAAGAGCTGTCTTATCATTTCTCTCCTGGGAGCCACCTGTAGCAAACTACTTTAGCTTTACTATTCAAACAGGTGCATCAAGTAACTATTTTCTACCAGTACCTACTTTTTCTTCAGGTCAACAGTTACAAGCATCTACAAGTTTCGTCAATAGTATTGCATACATTTTGGGTGAATTCTTTAAAATTACTTTATAACACCTACATAGATTTTATTCTAACAAACTATTCTATATATAAATTGAGAATAATATTTAGGACACAACTTTTTGCTGGGGAAAAGAAATGTCTTTCAACAATATTCACAGGCAGATTATTTCACATTTATTGCCTATATCCCTATTTCACTGGGTCACACGCTTACACCCACTTTTTTATTTGGTAGCATTACCTTTAAATTGTTTTACTTGAGACAAATTTCTGCCAGAATCTAGGCCATTCACTAGGCCAATGTTTCCCAGCCAGGCTTCTATTGAACCCCAGGGATTCCCCAGAGATTGCTGGAGGTTCCTCGACCCATGAGCAGTTTGTGCCTCTTAGGTAAGTTACCACTGACACCAATTATATTTTTGGCTATCTGTAAGGGTACCATTCTTCCCACAGCCAGCATTGTAACAAAAATTCTTCCTACTGACCACCACACAAATGTACTGTGGCCGGTGGATATAGTAATTTTAGAAGGGGTTCCTTGAAGACCTGAAAATTATTTTATTGGTTCCCCCATGTTAAAAAGTGAGAAACACTGCTCTAGACAGAACTGGTGAAACCTTGCTTGCACATGCATTTTGAGTTCCACTCACAGACTTTTAATTAGATTGAGGTCAGGGTTTTGTGATTGCTACTTTAATACCTTCACCTGGTTGTCCTCAAGCTACTTTGCTACAATGGTAAGTATTGTGTATTAATCCCCTAATCTCTCTATGTTTATGGTAGTAGTCATCCCTTATGTAAGTAAGATAAAAAAAATAGAGAGGAATGAATGGGTTTGTAGGCTAAAAATATTACGTAAATTTTCAGTGGTAAAGCAGAAAGTTATATACAGTACAAAAATTCTAATGTTTGTGTCCAAAACCCATTAGCAACATCATGGGATGTGGACTGCTGGACTATACAGCAATCATTTAGCTTATAATTACCTGTAGAACATCTTGTAACCTGATGCGTTACGCCTTTTGGCTTCCTCAGGGGTATGTATAAGACATAGATACTACATGGTTATGCACAAGACAAATACATACAACTGAATAAGCAATAACCAAACATTTTTGGGTATATGCTCGACAGAGTAATGTTTATATGGTATAGCAAAAAATGTAATACAGGTAATTATATGCTAGATGATTGCTGTATAGACCAGCAATTCACATCCCATGATGTTGGCAATGGGTTTTGGGCAGAAACCTTTGAATTTTTGTATATAAATTTCTGCTTTTTCACTGAAAATACATGTAACACTTTGCTACAATAGCTGAGGTATGTTTGTCATTGCCCGTTTTGAAGATGTATTTAAGACTGAGCTTTAGCTTCCTTGTTGAACTCTTGAAATGATGGTGCAGTAATTCTACAAAATGTTCCCTCCTCATAATGCCATAATTCTATTTTATGAAGTGGACCAGTCCCTCCTGCAACCCTTCACAACATGATCCTCCCACCTTCTTGCTTAAAAGTTAGGATGCTGGCAAGGCTCACCCTTTTCCCTCCAAACATAAATATGGTGGTTATGAACTAATAGTTTGATCTTTGATTCGTTAGACCGCAGGACATTTCTCCAGAAAGTAGGATTGCTATCCCCATTTATCTTTTATATGGTAGCTTTGGAGCAGTGGCTTTTTCCATTCTGAGCAGCCTTTCAAGTCATGTTGATATAGGGCTATAGAATTTAATTGTGGCTATAAATACCTGTCTACCTAAATTCCCCAAAATCTTCTCAAGGTCCTTTGCAGTTGTTCTGGTACTGATTTGCACTTTTAGTGCCAAAGTATGTGTTTTTCTAGGAGACAAAACTGACCTAATCTTTTAAAGCTCTCCAAGACAGTAGAAGATAAACTATCATAGGTGGACTTGGGTGATCTGAGGAACCTGCAATAGATTTCCTAAAAAACCATTTGTTAAGAGTAGACAAATGTTTCAATCTAGGACCAGATCCATTGCAGGATTGCTGAAACACCCAGGTTCAACTATTACGGTCCATCTTCTCCAGTCTTGGAAATCTTTAATAAATCAGGCTCAATGTGTCTCCTTCATGAACATAATGATGACTGTGTACTCCCATGGAGTTTAAATAATAATTATTAATGTTAAATGATTAATATTGTTTGTACAGATGAACCTGGAAGCTTCACTGTTTGCAAGTTGTTCCCAATGATAAACAAGTGGTGGTGGTCCACAATTTGTTTGAGGTCTTGGCTGATTTTAAGCTAAGATACAGTGAATTTCATGGCTGGCCACTTGAATGTTCAAACCAGTTGGGCTAATTGGCTATCAAAACCATATTGTTTATTAATATATGGCATATTTTTCTGAAATGTTGAAAGCTGTTTTTCAACTGATTTCAACTATCTGTAATTACATACAACTTCTGTGGAATGAGGGAGAAATTCTAACTGTTTCCAATGCCAAGAGGCAATAGGTCTGTCCTAACAGGAAATAATCATTACCATATTCCTATAACTGTAGTCTTACATGTGTGGAGACTGTCATTTTGCAAACAAAATGCTGTAGTTATAAACATATGCTGTTATTACACTAGGCCATTCTTCTTAAATTAACCTCCACCACAAAACAAAAGTGAGTCAGTTACAGTAATTTTTTGACACGACTTACAATAAAGTATGCATGCACATTTTCCTGTGTATTTCAACAAAGTGTGAACCAACTTTGATAGTCTTCACTTCCTAAAGCAAAACCTTTTATCCCGCTGTTGTGGAAAATAAATCAGAAGCCTGAAGGTGTAGTTCCTTGAATGGGTATGAGGTGGGAGACACACAAACATGTTGACGCCTGGGCATAAAGTAGCTTGCAGGGGTTACAAAGTTCTTCTTGTGGTTTCTATGAATACCTACATTCATATGTACTTGGATTAACATTATAAAATCTCAGCCACTTTGCCTTTGTTTCTCAGCATGACACGACATAGATATTCATCATTTCTTGTGATGTACATGCAAGTGTTTCAGGCTTCGTGGAAAGCCTCTTAAAATAATATGTGGGTAGTTCTGGTATTATATGTAACATAACGCAAGTACTCCACCTTCAACTACTGGTATGATTGCACTGGGTTATGCTGAAGTGCTGAGTACATGATTTGGCTGCACACTGAGCATGTAAACAAACCTACGTGAATTAGTAGCAGCAAATGTGTGATTAGCGTCACAGTTACTGGAGATGACACATATAAAAATATTTAGGAATACAAACTAATAATACCCTAAAATACTTGGGCTGTACAATACTATCTTTTATGAGAAAAAAAATAGTATTCTTAAATGCTCTCGCCAAGAAATCTTAGTATATGGTAAGATACCATTCTTATGTCATATGTTGCACAGAGTAACAAATTTCTCATTTTGAACTGTTTTTAATTTGGAGACCTGAGTCTAGTCATGCATGGTGTAGCTCACTGCATGGTTTAAAAATGCAAGATGCATTCAATTGTCATTAATTAGCATTGAGTTACAGGGGTGGGGGAATGCTAATGTTTTTTGCAATGCTTGTTATTGAAAATAGTGTTACATTTTCAAATGTGCATTGTTTTTCATTTCTGGGTTTTTAAAGGTTAAATGGTTAAAGGTTCTCAGCAACATGCACACAATCACTCATTCCTATCTTCATGCTAAACCTTTAATGCAAAAATGTAGCTATTAGTTTAGTTTAGTTTAGTTATACTGGTTTATTGACCTTTACCATTAAGACATATATACCACAAATGCGTAGTATTTTTATTCTGGTAACATGAATATGCTCATAGTGCTGGGCATTGGATCACTGTAATAAACCAAACTGTAATAAAATATATATATGTTATAAAATAAGCTTGGGCTTTGTCTAGTGAGAGCATCAAGTCTGCTATAAAGCTCAATTAAGCCCCAAATTAAAGGAAAATGTAATATTAAGCAAGTTGTTACACTATATCAAAGTGAAGTGGTTTACTGAATATGTGTTCTATAGGCCATATGTGTTTGCACACTGCATATCTATTTTTTTATGCTGATAAGGAGGAGGGGTAGGACAAGGGGAGGGTAAGGAATAGAATGCTTTTGAAGTGGCACTAAAGAGAATAGTTTTGTAAAAATGCAAACCTTATTATAGAATTCTAAAATCAACTATTGCAAACATTAAAAAGTTTAGTTGAGACTGAGCATATATGCATATACAGATACACCTTAAAAGCAGATGGTTCAAATAACAGTTGTCTGGCTTCCTCAGGAGATATGGAGAAAAGCTATAGACCACATAAACATAGACCACTGTATACAGAAAATACATGTAAATATATCAGTTAAGCCAAAAACAAACAAAACAAAATGCAGAAAGCAACAAATATGCAATACTATATCATTCATAGGTGAATAAAGTAAGGTTTTTGATCAACAATCTAATATTTTTTCCTGAATATACTTATGATGCACCAGAAACAAAATGGTTTCCGAATCAAATCACAAACTTTTAGTGTATTTAGTACCGTAAGCTTGCACTTACATTGTGCTTTACAACTCAGCATCTGATAGATAGTGCAAAGTTTTCAGCAAAATGGCAGGAGTCTTTTTCAAACAAACTTTGTAGAGAGATTTTTTCTTTTGATTCTGAATTTGAATCTTTTATGCAATTGGATTACTATAAACTAAAACTCAACTCCTATTCTTAGGTTTCTTAGGTCCATTTTTGTCAAAAGACATACAAATTTTACATAAAATGAAAAAATAATGAAATAATAACTTGAATGTACCGTTTATTTAAAATTATTTTGTTCGTACAAAGGATTTATTGTTACTCCATGACATTTTTTTTACAGTAAAATATTTGGAATTTATTCAGGTAAGCGGTTAAGGTAAAAAATTACGCTTATAGCTTTTCCTGGAGTGTTCAGTGTTAGGACCATCCCGCCAGATGCTCCAACAATAGTCAGCCATCATATGTACATCTACCATCTACCCTGATACCTTCCATGACCTTCAAATCTTTGTGGAATCATTCACCTTTTCTCATCACAGACAGCACCAAGGTTTTCCCGGGAAGTTAGAAAGATGGCTGTGCAGAAAATGCACCTTGATGCTCATATTGCAACTAAGCATTTTGTAGCTCTCCAAGAGTTTCTGGACAATTTCTGTGTAATTATTTGCTTGTGTTTTTCCAAGAAAGTCCTTGACAATGGCTTTCAATGATAACCAAGCAATCTTTTCAACTTCTGACATTGTCCTGATGAAATGTTCATGTTTGATGAGCTACGGAATCTGTGGGCAATCAAACACACCGGCCTTTATTTTTTCAACTGACAGGCTAGGAAATGCCAAAATGAGGTACTTGAAACAGTCCCCTTTAGTTGGCAAGGCTTTAACGAACTGCTTCATCAGACCCAGTTTTATGTGAAGAGGCGGGAATATAATATTCTTTCTATCAACAAGTGGCTCATGTAGAATGTTTGGAATGCCTGGTTTTAGGGCAGATCTTGGAGGCCAATTCCAATACACCCAATGCCTCTCACGAGCTCTGCTGTCACACATGCACAGATATTAGAGATAAATGGTGTATCTGCATTGCTGACCTAGAAAGATGACCCAATTGTGTTGGTGATATTGCAAAAACTCAATGACTCTCTTTATGTCTGCAAATTCTTCACAAAGAGAAACTGAATGGTCAATTCAGAATGACCCAAAAATGTTGCCATTGTGAAGGAGGACACACTTTAGGCTCCGCTTTGAGCTATCGATGAATAGTTGCCATTAGGTTGTTATAGATTGGAATTCCCAATTCTTCCATTAAACCAGGTATGTTATACCAATACACAAAGCCACTGTCAGTTTTAAAGTACTGCCGAAATGCAATTTCTCTGGTTCGAAAATACTATACCTTCATTCCTTTTTCTCACGCAGCCTTGATGCTAGGAGTTCTGAAGCCTTCTTCGATAGTCCCAAATCACGTGCCAAATCACTCAACTCATGCTGATCAAATTCCTAATTCAGTCCTAATTCAATTTCAAACTCTTTATCATTGTTGTCACCTAATTAATCACCATAATCATGTTCTAGAGAGGGTAGTGTAACGAAAACTGGCACTGGGATTTCATCCCGATGGTAGACTAGGATACTCCATGTTACATTTAGTTTTCTTGTTATATCCTAAAGTTTTCACTATACAAAAGTAACTGAAAGTCACTGAAATGATCGCTTGGCTTTCTCCAAACCACAGGTAAACCAAATGGCATCTTATCACGTGTTCACTTTGTCCACACCCAAAAACCCTCTACACACTGTTTGCACATCTTATGAATTAACACCATGTGCACAACCTAACAGCATAAATACATAATAAAGCTATGAGGTAGTCTACTGTGTTTTTCTGGATAGTACCTGGAGATACTGCTTTCAAGTTTTGGAGAAGACAGAAGATCAGTCCTAACAGTTTCCAGTTTCCTTTTAAAACACCTTCTTTGATGCACAATTCTTAAATTGGCAATTGTGACAATGTATGGTTTCTGACATGCTGCATAGTGTTTGCATACAGACTCATAACTATACCATGCCACCATGCCATAACTACTATATGTTATGAGAATATGCCAGAAATTGCATATTAATCCACCTGTTGTGTATAAGGTTCTCATATGATATTTCCAGCCAAAAGTATACCTAGCTTGTGCTGCCTTTATTTTAATAATTTAGGCTGGAATAATAGTCAATAATGGTGTCCCTAGAATTGTTGGTAACTACTTTGCAGCACCTTACTGAGTAAATCACTGGGTCTAAGGCATCGGTAGCCAAATGGTGGTCCGCGGCTCTGGCCAGTGCCCTACCCTGAGCAGGGTCAGAAGAAGGACCACACTAGGGGGACGCATCGGCCAGGGCCATGGACCATGTCCCCCTGGACAAATCCTAGGCTCAGAGAAGTTGCCGAGTTGTGTCCGAACACAACCCGCCCGCTCTCCCAACGCAGGCTCAGATCTGCGATGGGAGAGTGGGCAGGGTTATGGCATTATGACGTCACTATGGGGGAGGTTTATCCCCCTTTGAGGGACACTTGGCTCCCCAGGCATGCGCAGTCCAGAGCCGGTAATTTTAGTGGTCCACGGGACTGAAAAGTTGGCGACCACTAGTCTAAGGCATTATACAAAATATATCGCCTCCATGGTTTGCTGTTTAGCTACTTAGCATTCTGCTTTTTACAAATTACTGATAGCTATTTGTTAGGACTGATGTGGTCCATTGACAAAATAGTTTGCTTAAGGCTGAGCTGTCTTAAGAGCCTCTTGTGTCTTCCTATTACATCAATTTGATAATTGCTAACAGGACAACTCAAGACAGCTTTAAGCAAGCCTAAACATGAGCAAAGGTTGAAACCTAAAAAAAAGGATTAAAGTGCAACTAATGGCAGTATGAACTAAATTGCAATAGAAAAGCTAAACTGTTGACAGTTTGTGTGATCACGCTTACATGTGTCATTAATCTAATTGCGTGTTAAACATTTATTTTGAGTCTTTACAAATTCTTCCTGTTTAGATGTTTCAGCTCTTGTTTTCAGTCCTTATTCAATATTAGAAAAAACACTTTTAAACCCCATGCCGAAAAGTTCTGACCATTTAGAATGAGAATCAATAACTAAGAACAACATTCCAAAAAATGGACCAAGAACATAATTGTACATACTCTGTTAAGGAGTAGATGGCCATTCGCACAGATGAATGATACATCAGCTGTACCTGGTTGAACTTGCTTGGCATGAATGGATTGAAATGCATAAGACACTATTAGATATGACCAGTTTGTTAGCTTACCAACTTAAAGAAATTCACTTAGCATTCTGCAACAGATATTTTACATAGCGTAGAGAATGTAGTACAAATTTAATTTGCAAAGATTACTTAATTATGTGGAAGGTAATGTGAAAACAAATTTTTTGTTTTGTTTACATGAATGTTTGGCAGAAGTGAGCTACTACTTTGTGCCTAATTAATGGGAAGATTTTCCAATTTTAAGGGCTACTTTCCATGACTTGGATTGGGAGGAAAATAAAAATGGGATTGTTTCAAGTTAATTGTACACAAACACACAACAACAAACATATCCTCATATGCAAGGAGTTTCAAAATTCAAAAAGTAAAACCTATGTGGTCACACCTAATGTCAAAAAATCCGTAAAGAGTAAAAAAGGCATTCCAAAAGTAAAAAAACGAATGGTTACTTTCATCATTTGCAATGTACAAAGACAATAGGAAAAGATGTAAAAGACAAATTAAGTGCACAAAACATCAGAGAAGTTACAAAACAAAGTGGACACTGCCAAAAAATATATATATAATATAAAATTATTTTAATAATAAAAAGGTTTTAGTATGTAGGGCCCTTAAAAGATGACTCAGGGTCAGTGACTGGGGACAAAGTAAGGATAGATTATGCCTTTTTCAGCTCTGTGTACAAAGGGCAATGGTGGTGCTCAAGTCCAAAACAGAAATAGTATTTCCACAGCCTTAACATAAACACAATGGCCTAACATTGATATGACCAAGCAACAGTTGGAGAAAATTAAGGCTCTGATGGACTACACCCACGTGTCCACAAAGAGCTGAGCTCTGTTATTAAAAAACCATTGTTTCTAATTTTTAGAGACCCTTTAATCTCTGGCATGGTACCAATGGATTAGTGTAAGGCACCTATTTTAAAAAAGGAAGTAAAGTCCTTACCAAGTAATTACAGACCAGAAGGTTTAACTTCTAATATTTGAAAAATATTAGATAGATAGATAAAGAACTATGTAGTCAACTTTTTGCTAGAAAATATTACTTTAAGTGACAGTCAGCATAGATTCAAGAATGACTGAAACAAATCTACTTTCTTTTTATGAGGAAATTAGAAAATGGTTAGACCAGTGTTTCTCTGCCTTTCAACATGGGGAACTATTTGAAATAATGTTCAGATCTCAGGGAACTTCTGATATAATTACTTTATTCACAACTCTCAGTACATTAATGTGCTGACAAGTGGGAAGAATGTCACCCTTATAGATAGCTAAACAGATCATTGGAATCTGTTAAACTGATCTGAGAGTCACAAACTTTCTCAAGGAACCCCTGTAGACCTCCCAGAGAATAGCAGTTGATATAGTATACATAGCCTTTGCAAAAGCATTTGGCAAATTAATCTACAGATGTTTAATACGAAGGTTAGGGTCTAAAGGCTTAGAAAAGTAAATTTGCGAATACATATAGAGCTGACTAAATGGCCATATTTAGGAAGTAGTGATTAATGATTCATACTCCGACTTGTTTAGGATTATTAGTAATGTACCATGGGTTCTTTGTTTGTGGACTCTTACTTTATTAAGTAGGAGTTCAAACTATTAACCCAGGGTACATTACTAATATTCTTAGACAAGTCACACTATGAATATGTACATATTAAGAAATTATGGTTTGTCCCTGACCCTAAATGTTAAGTTGCCTGCCATGAACCTTTGCCTGCCTCTAGTTGTGAGTTGTCTATCGTTTTGGTACCTTGTTTTGTCTTTCCTCCAGGTCAGCCACTGTCTGCACAGCTGAGTCTAAGGGCCACAACCTGGGAGTTATCTATAGCCAAGTTCATCAACCCTTGTGAGGTGCTATGGTAAACATCAGTTGTCTTCTTAGACTTTGCCTCAGTTCTCACATTCATAAAGCATTTGGGTAGCACACAGGGTCCACGACCTGGTATATTCATAATGGTAATTTATTAAATCCTAAAAAGAATGTCAGTTGGGTTACCTCTCTGGGTAGGGGTATACATGCCACATGTAATCATTGGCATTCTCACAAAATGGTGTCACGATATGTAAGATCAACAGGTATTCCTATATGTACTATCTGTACTACACCAAGTGCCACTATCTTCTGTCTTGTGTGTGTCCTCTATCGCACAGTGTTTCCTTCTACTTGTACATCTTTCAATCATTTTTTATATCATGAACTTATCATAATATACAGCTGAATTTAGAATAATTTTAACTGGATCTCCAACTAATTTTGGAGTTAGCCATAAAACAGCTCTATCTCAACTATTTTATGTTGAACCTTAAGGTGCATACTTGACTTGGTACTCCTGGGTCATAAGTGAAACTAACATTATTACCATATCTCTGAAGGTTCTCTTTCATCTAGGTAAGGGCATTTCTAGTACTGAAGTAGTTGCACATTAGTAAAGCTGGCCATAGATGGAAAAACCTTGTAAAGATTTAGTAAAAGATCATGATAATTGGCAGATATGCAATTCAGGTATTTTTATATAAAAGAAAATTGCATTAGGAGGAGATTTATTTCAGAGTAAATTATTGTTAAAAAATGAAATGGAAATGTTAGTAAAATTTGCTCTATCACAAAGTCAAGGGAAATAAACTGCTTTAGCATAATTCATTACCTTTCACCTTATAAACTTGTTAGCAAACTAGATACCAATTCTACTGTCACATGCTCATCTAAATACAGGGCTGGGTTCTCCCAGGAGACTACCATCGAACATTTAGTCACATGTAAAACTCTCTGTTCTCTCTGGGGCATCATGGGGGGAAACATTTCAATTTCTCACATGAAGCAATTATATTTCCATTTGATCCATACCCCAAAAGTATAATTATCTCTTCTTACAGCACTGTACTCTCATTTCATCTTTCTCCCTTATTTTTCCCTTGATAGTGTGGTGGAAAAAAAAAGGAAACCACAGAATGCGTGGTGTGAAAATGATACTAAAACACATAGTACTCTTATCACAAATCAGTCATAATTAAAATAATTTATTACCATACCAAGTGCACTTTTTTTCTTTCACTCTTATTCTGCAGCGGCCATTAATTCCTAATTACTCACAACCTTTCTTCGTGGGAGTGCATACTTTTCTGTGGCACATTACATGCACTAACATGTTCAGGTAGATAATATAGGTGTTGCTGCCGCAATACAGAATATCAGAAAATGTAGTTTTTATATAGAGTTTTAGCTGATGTCTTTACCTAATAACCAATGACCCTGCATACTCTCCATCTTCTATAAGAAGAGAGTATAGGTGCTTAGAGACCTATAGATCTAAAACCTATTAAAGGCCAATTCTCTCTCTTATCAGCCTGCATTTTTTGATATTGTTACAAATATTGTTGAAAAAAATTAAATATCAAAGATTTTTGCTACCAGACACCTATATTCCTATATTTATTTAGTCAGCTACTTTATGATGAGGAATGATTTACCCATGAAGGTCATGCTCATCATAAAACTAAGAGATAACTTATTATCTGTTCTCCACTTATACTACAACAAAGTTCTGAAATGCTGCATAAATCATATACATATTGCTTCAACTATCAGCTTAGGGGTTTTATATAGGTCATCATAAATGTATGTAATAATAAGGTCTTTCAGGGGAACGAGGTCAGCATGTTATCATAACTGATACAAATGTGAAATGAAATGTTGTTTATTTCATAAATATTTAATACAGCAATTTAGGAAGTATCAGAGAATACAAATGCTGACTATTTATTGGTGTGTTGTTGGTCAAAGATAATGTATTTGAATATTCCGCTTTGTTTTGTTTGAAAGGTGAAACATTTTAGCACTAGATGTAACTCCATTTTACAAATGTTTGGCAGATGTTGTATTCATGCTGAAATAAATATTGCCATATATTATTTTTATAAATTGATCTGATAATGTAGAAACACCTTCAGCAAAACAATATTACATCTTTTGAGGGGCCTTCAAACCATGGTAAAATACTGCATGGTAAGATCCAGTTTATACTACCTGATACTGAGAAAAGGTTTAGTCCCAGATCCTACACTGGAGACCCTTGCAGGGACAAGATGCTCTTTCTTTCCACAAACTGGTATGTGACATATTGGAATGACTGTACAAGCTAGGGAAAATAGTAACTGACTGATCTGATCAGGGACACGTGAATCCGATGGAGGAGGTAACTAAATTTGTCAGCTGGGAAACAGTTGTACTATTGTCATCCTGCTCATTTTCAAAATGGAATCCATGCTGAATTTAAAACAACATGAATAAGAGAAAGAAGAGTTGGTGGGGAGAGTTTATCACAAACAAAAGTAAGAGGGAAGTGATGTATATGAATCAGGTGAGGAGGAGGAAGAGCAAAATGAGGTATCAGAGGAAGAATTGCCAGGTATGATGCCAGGAGGTTACACATGTCATTGGTCTAGTAGTCATCTATGTAGTCACGCCCAGAAGGAGGAAAGCCCACAATAAGATGGAGAAGATTCAATGTCCAGCTTTGGTAACATTGCAAGTTGTACATTTATTGTTTACATAGGGACAAGCAATGACTGCTTCATAGCCACACTTTTCATTATCACAGCAAACGTGGGAAATTTTTCAAGTCTTCCGAATAGGAGGCAAATCTATGCTAATATAAATGAATATTGTACAGCCATCCCAGACAGCCTTTTTCTGTAAGGTGCATACTAGTGCCCCATTTCTTCAGGAGGCATCTTAGCACTCTCCACTGCACCAGTATGCAGCCCCTTTTGTCTCAACCGGAACTGTCAGACTCACAAGCAGCACTAGTAGCACTAGCACCACAGCAAGGCCAATTACAGTTTCTTGGACTTTATAGCTAATTACCTTCAGTTGTGGCGAAGGCAGGAGGGCTGGAAGTTAGAAAATCAGTTAGGATAGATGGCGTAATTTTATCTGGCCTGTCTTGAAGTGCCAGATTATTTAACCAGAATTGCCTGAGTATGCCTTCAATGTACTGTCTTGGCCCCACTCAGGTGTCATGTCGTAAAGAGGTTTCAGTGCGGCAGGAGTTATGGTTTCAGGACTGATTACACTGACACCAGTGTAGAGTGAATAAGGAACATTAAAATGAATGAATTCCAGATTGGTGATCTGTTTCAGCCACCTGTTCCTGATGATAAGCAGTAATTGCACCACCACTAGCCACACTAATACCACCACCACAGCCACTAACAACACAAATTTCAGAGGTGAATCGATTTTAAAACTGGATTCAGACTGCTCCGATGCTGTCCAATTTTTTTTTAATTGGATAGAGATACCATTCTAAGTGATTTTTATCTAAAAATAATAATCACAACATGGGATAACAGGCACATTTTTCATCAACAATTGGAAAAACTATTTGTGACTGTTAACAAAGTGAATTCACAGTAATTAGTTCTGGTTATATAGTTATACACAGGCAAAGTGTTCCCAATGTTCACAATTGCAGGGGAACAGATGAGCAAATAAATTCAGACTGTCCTCATGCTGTCCTAGGTCCCTTGGGTAAATAAACTATTCCTAATGATAAATGTAAACTACCTGCAAAAATGTTTAGAATCATATCTATTTGTGATTAAACTGGCCTTACCCATAGTGGGAATGTATTAGACTTTTTGAACCTATGGAAATTTGGACTTTATTTCTAAACCACTGCTGCTCCTATTGTGCTGCTGAATCATAATAAAACATAGAGTGTTTTAGAAATACAGTCTACAGTTTTATGCATTTTTTTCTTATTACAGCCAAGATTGACTTTATCCCTGGGTCTTTTATATATATATATATATATATATATATATATATATATTTATTTATTTAACCCTCTTTATCCTTCTATGGATCACATAGGAAAGAATTACAAGGGTCTCTTTTTTTCTGTTTACCACTGTAGAGCTTTTTCTTTACTGCCTGTTCTGGGGATGCAAAGTAAATTCTATCCACAATAAGAAACTTCATGGCAGTTGTCAACATAACAACTGAACGTAATAGAAGGTTTCCTCTCACCTCTTGTTTTGATGACAACTATTACTCCACCTACACAACAAAATACACACTTTAGAGAACAATCAGATACACATAGGTAGCTAGGGCATGTTACATTTTACAGGAGTCAAATTTTCTATATCATGCCAGCTGCTTACATCCCGTGATCTGTAAATCATTTTGGAAAGCATCTCTTTCTGAAGGTAATCTCTGCTTATGTATTTTTTGTCATATGCTATGTTTAAATTTCCAAGGTTACGACAGGTTTACTTTAAGATGATGAACTACCGTACATCAGCAGACCACACCAAGCATACCTATAGCTAATGAGGACACAGTGCCTATTAAAGTTCTAAATTGAAAGGCTAAAAATTAGTTTGTGACATGCAGATGGTAGGGTCAAAATTTGAAACACAAAGCATAAATCCTTTGAGATGATATAGAATGGGTGGATGAGTACAGAAAAAATGTTTGACCGACAAACCTGCAGGAACTACGTGATACTATCAAGTAAGCATGGCTCATTTCCAAAAGCTCACTTGATCTATGTCACAAAGACTTTTCTTAGGTCAAAATAGGATCAGCACAAAATAACTGGACCAAACAAAGCCAAAATGTATTTTGTACAACCTTGTATACTATCAGAAAGGCTTTATTAATGCTTTAGAAAGGTGAATGCTTTAGGCCTCTGCTTTCTATTATTCACCAATTCGTCTCTTAATATGTGAACTATTTGACTATCTGCATGTACCAATGCATCCAGAAAGGATGTTAATAATGGATTTTCATTGTTTCTGAAAATTTCTTCTCCGCTTGTTGACCTTTCTTTTTGACTTAAAGTCACTATTTGTCCAACCATCTATGTGCTGTGACTTGTGATCTTATTTCTCAGCTACCTTTGAACTCTGGCCAACAAATTTTTGTTTCAGCTTATTTTGAGCATTTATTCTCCTATTTGTTTAGATTCTGGTACAGCAAAATCAACAGATGGTCCTGGACATAAAGGCATATTAGGTTTTCTGTATGGTGCAAAAAAAAAACACAATTCCTACATGGAATGTAGGATATGCAGTTTTTAAATCATAGGAAATAACTCCTAAAAGAGCAACTGCAGTTAAAATGCCAATTATTGGTCACTGTGCATGAACTGGTTTGCTGAAAACTTTAGCACTGGCAGAAATTGTAATGCTACAAAACATGAGTATTGACAAAACATGAGTATCACAGAAATATTTTATTGCATACACAGCCTAGATCTTTGCCGGCTTAGACTTTACTATGATTTCATAAGTATATTGCTAGACAGTCAAAGTCCAATTGTCATTAGGAATTTCAGACCAAAAGATTAAGTCAAGAAGTGCTGCAAATAAGAAAGTCTAAAGTTTATCATGAGCAAATATTGTAGTTTAAAAACATAAACTCACTGAACCAGTGTGTGATAACTTAATTAAATATATTCTTGTATTTATAGATTACAAAATGGTTTAAAAAAATACTATATCAAAATTAGGCTATAAAGTTACAATAAAAAAGAATATGTATGTTGGGATAACTGTTCATAATTGTTATATATGAGGATAAACAGTTAAACTATAAAATGAATGGAGAATCCATAAGAATTTCCCAAGTCAGCCAGGTAATGTAACAATGCAGTAAATCATACATATATAAGATAGTGTGTTTTTTTTCTGTGTGGCTGCCATTAGCCAGTATATTGGTTGTAGTTGCTTTATCTGCATGCTTTCTTTAAAACATCATGTAAGACCATTCTTGTGATCCCAAATGGTGACTGCCTTAAAAATGGTCCATGCCGTGGAAAGTATTATGAACCATATAAATACTAAAAAAGCAACTGCATAACAAACTGAAAAAAACTAAAAGTAACCTAAAATAACTAAAGTGCCTGTGCAGATAATTGCCATCTTTGTGAAGACATCTTTTCCTCTCCTGTTTGTTGATGAACGTTTGCTCTTATGAGCCAATTTAGCCACCATATTTCTCAAGACTCCAGTTGCTACCTTTCAGACACACACACATTGTGCTGATGGGAACTAATATCTTTACCGCTGGCTCCACGGTGAACTTCCATGGCTGGTGATCCCCCTCACTGGTTGCATGATGTAACCCCTGCCCATGCGTAGGGATTACATTATCCCTTGCTGCTGGCTCTCTGTGTGGAAACCCTCTGTGTGTAAAGACATTACATGTCTCTTTTGTCAAATAGTACTACCTCCTGGTGGTTTTTTGTTTTTATGATTTAGGTCCGCTTTAAGTTTCGAAAAGAGTGTTATTTTTGTTTTATTACAATTATGCTCCAGGATTACAAATATATTACCAATTTGGGCAGTGAAAAAAAGAAGTACAAGGATTTCTATGGACATGTCGAGTTTTGGAATTGGGAAAACACTTCTAAAGATGAACAGTAGGCAAATATCTAAATACAGAGTTGAAATGCACATATTTAAGCTTTTCACTTATTAAAAGATTTATTATACTTTTTAACCCTGCAAGTGTGATCTATGCACCCCTGCCAAAATGTAAAGTTACTATAAGATGACCCTATTATTATTTTATTTCAGCTTCAATAGCTTGCATGTTTACTGGACACTAAATCAGGATCATTGAGATACTAATTGTAAAATGTGTTGTGGGGTTACTTTTTATGGCACGCCAGTTCATATAAAAGAAAAGGAGAAACAGATGTCCACAACAGACACCAAACTGCTGAACCTGGCAAGCAGATTTGCTAGGGCTAATATGGACTGATATTGGACTAATATAAGACTAATATGGGATAACTACACACCTGTTGTATTGCGCCTTGCTGTAGAATAACATATTTAGTCCTTCCGTAACTCACTGCTGTTGGTGTTGGCTCAAGGCTTAAGGAATATCCAGTTCTTTTTCTACAAACATATCATTCTTTGACATTTACAGGTTACTACCACTGGGTTACAAAAGTAAAGCATCAGTCTGGTACCATTTCAGCAATTGATTAATGCCAAAGGCCTATAGTTAATATGATCTCCTTTAATGGCTAACCTAAGTTATCAAAAATGCAAGCTTTCAGGACTTAATAAAGGGGAATCTTAGCAAAAGCTTGTATACTTCATTTCTAGAGTTAGCCAATAGCTAGCTAACCACAAACTTTTTAGCAAAATAAAGCATTAGATACTACAGGCAAGAAAGAAGTACAAAAAATGGACAAGGAAAGCAAGATTCAGGTAAAAGGTAACACAGGTTCAGTACAAAGCAGGATAGAAGGCAATTAAACAGACTCCAGGTGAAAGGCCAAGATTGTAAAGAAAACAGCAAGAGATTAGCATTAGAGATAAAAGCATTGGATATCCAGAAAAAAAATCATTAAAAACTTTATTTTTAGTTCACAAACCATCCCAGTGCACTGGCCAAAATCAACTCTTTAACAACCAAGTCAGTTATTATTTTGCCCCACATTTATTACCCACGGTGGCCTTTCCCATGTCTCCAATGTGTGAATAGAATTTGCAATCTTGTCTTAATTTTCATTAGCTAATAATTATTAAAAATTTATGGACACTTTTAGATTGTATCATATGACATAAGATTTTATCTATTTAGAAAAAAAAACCTTGAAGCACATGGCTAATGACCCAGCAATTGTGCTTTTTAGAAAAACTGGCTGGATTTCAAGATTAAATGTAAATTCCAGTGTCTTTTTGTGCAACTGGTTTTCTCCAACTGGTGGTTCTTTGCTGCTAACCTACTTTAGGAATATCTTTGGGAGGGTTCTTTCATTATCTTTTTATGTAGTGCATTCAGTCAGCATCTCCTGCAGCATTGAGCTACTTTGTGACGTGTTTCCTCGTTCTGCTTCTAATTATTAAGCCCATGGATTGGTTTGGTGAAGTGTGGGCCCAAACATGGTGAGCAGCCTCCTGTGTCCCAGTATACTTTATGTGACAATGCTATTTAAATCTACATGGGACAACTGCTGGCATCAAGGTGCCTCCAAAAGTGCTGGGGTAACATTTAGGTCCTATTACCTGGTAGCCAAAGCAGACCTTAACCTGGTGTAAGATTAGTTATTTACTGATCTATGGGAAATCAAAATGACAATGTGTGATGGTGGAATAATAAATATTTATTACAAATGCACTTTTTCCTTTTCCAAGAATTCACCTTTAAATTCTTTGTAAACTCGGTAGTTTGTAAGCTTCAATGAATGTATAGTGTGGTTCACTAGTAATACCTTAGTTTAACAGTCATTTCAATCTCATGTCATGGATTCATGTATTTGGTTAGGAGAGAGAAAGTGTAACAATTTGGAAAATCTGATGTTTACTTTGTAAGCTATTGAGTGACACTTCCCAGAATTATAGACGTTGTTTAGACTATTCCTTTCAACCACAACATTTTTTCATCAGATAAATGCATATGAAATAGATTTCTGAACAGGACATGCGCCAGACCATCTTAACATTACTTTGTTGCTAAGTAAGTGTTCTTACAAGAAATGAGTAATACTATCAACCGCATGGTAAATTAGACGCTGAATGCAAAACTTGGTTTCAAATAATCAAGGAATACAATCTGAATCTCCCATCGGTCATATATTGAATCATTTATTTTATTGGTGGGGTGTCTAACAATTTCAGTAAATTAGTGCGTCATGTTTAAACAATTTGTTCATCCTAATATCCCCATTTGGCAATGTGGAGAAATGGTGAATGTTTATCCAACATATTTAGTAAAGAAATGCTCCAGGCAAGAAACAAAATTCAGCAAACAATGACTACTTTTCAGAAAATACTATTGCTACATTAAAGGTATTTGTCACTGGGGGGAAAAGGTGGGCAAACTGTGAAAGGTATGAAGATATATAGTGCAAGAGATACCTGCACATAAATGCAGCAACCTTCCACCCCCTTCCTCCTATCACAGCCAATTGCTGGACCATAATGACTGTAAAACCTATGCTTTTTCTGGTGATATGCTTACGTATATATTTCTGCCTCCTGCTCATTCCTTATGGTTTGTCTGATTGTCCAGAAGAGGCTTAGCAGAAACTCTAGAGTGGGCAGACAATATTTCCTGCATAGCACGGTACCTAAGCATGGCAGTCCCATTTAAAGTCAGACTCTTTGAAGATAAAAAACATTAAATAAATACGAATAAATATTAAAAAACACATAAGTACATAAATCTGTTACGTTAACTTCTGTAATCCCTTGCAAAGTAGAACTACGACTGGGAGAATTAAGTGCAGCGGTACTTTGTTCATATGTGCTAAAAGGGAACATGGTGGCTTTAGAAGAGATTAGAACAAGCAGAGTTGCGGACTTTTCAGTGTATCTTAATTGTTAAATCTTCAGGGTGCAGACAGGATGATGACACATTTGCATTTCTAAACTCTAAATAAGAAAGTGGTGTCACTTTCCTGGATGTACTGTCTGGCAGAGGTGAATGAGTCACAAACATGGCTGGTAAGATAAGACAATACACGTAAATTATGTATCTTTTACAAGACTTCTTTATCATTCTTCATTGTTCTTTAATATTTTTTTCAGTCATCTACATGTTACCTCTAATAGCAATTAAAATAGCACAAAAGTACATGTGAATCATTTTACATAAAGGCATATCTTGCACAATATGCAGAAAAAAGGGAATGAAATGTTGGAATGGAATAAAGTTTATGTAACCCTTTTCTACCTGTCCTTTAAAGTGAGTAACATCATCTCCCCAAATCTACCACTTAAAAAAGTGACTCAGTAAATTGTAGAGTTATATGATCCATGCTGACATATTATTTATTTATAAATATTATATTATTTAGGATATAATATAATAATAATATACAATAATAGGTTTGGGACTGGGAGTTCATAATAAATACTAATTTCTTTTTATTAGGCCATCTAAACGGCAGAAAATATTTAACCTGTTCCATTTTTTTCCAACACAACACACTTCAAAACACAGAAGTGGACTACCATACTTTGTAGTGTGTTGTAATACATCTGAGTTGGAGTTTTGTTTTAGTGCATTTAGGATGCCCTAATAATGAATGGAATGGGGCAACATGGATGGCTTAGTGGCTAGCACTCTTGCCTCAGAGATTTAGGTGCAAATCCCAACCAGGACACTATCTGAAAGAAGTTTGCATATTTTTCCTGTATTTGCCTTTAAGGCACTTTGGTACCTCCACATCTCCAAAAATATGTAGGCTTGGTTAATGGGCTCCTTTAGATGTTTTCTTAGGTACATGTGGAAAAAAGCAGCACATCCAAAGTGCAGGGCAAGCTGTTGGGCACAATATGGACATGATAGAATAATGTGAGCATACAGAAAAAAATAATGGCACAAGATGTGATCAACCACAGTGACTAGGCCCTTAAAGTGCATGTACAGCCAAATGTTTTTTTAATGATTTTGCTGGAATATGAAACCATTAGAAAATCAGTCAAACTTTTATTGCTGACTTTTCTCTCAGCTGGACAGATAACTCCTATTTTGTCCTGGTGATCGTTGACTTAAAAATAGAAAGTGATAAGTAATCCAAAAGGTTATAGTTCTCACCAGAACATAAGTTAAGGGAAACCATCCAAGTGGGAATGAGTATCCTATTGGTCACTGTAAAGAATCCTACACATATACACTGAAAATCCTGATTTGCCAGACAGATTTGTGGTTTCCTAGTGAGGAGAGCTAAGGTTAAGAAAAATATTTCTTTAACTTGTTTTGTAAGGTTAACACAGTTAATACATTCACTTTACAGACTTAAACAAAGTGAACAATGTCAAAAAAGCATGAAGGCCACTATATCACGCATGCTTTGTACATGCCAGACTATAGTTATGCAGACCCACATAGCAATAACCGCAGACATCAGTTAGACTTCACCTACAGGTATGCAGCCAGATCATAGACAGACAACAAAACAGGTGTGTCAGGTTCACAGGATTTCACTAAGAGAAAGGACCCCTGTCACATTTCAGCAAGTTAGACAAGGCTGGAAAGTTGCTTTCTTTGACATCCTGTCACATTCACTACGGAAGGCTGTCATTTAGTTTGATTTGCTGTGCTTTTAATGTCTCCTGTGTAACGTTCACTCTCTTTGAAGTTGAACCCGACTTTACTCTCCTCATAACAAAAAAAAATAGATGCATTTCAAGAAAAAAAAAAAGACACTGTCACTTCTACTCATTCATGAGCGTCCCAGGTTTCATTTGCTACATCTGTAATTGTTAAGCCTTATGCCGAAGGCATGTATAACAACAGGATCAATTCTAGAGCAATTATTAGACTAGCCAGTAAATTACCACAGATAGCAATGGTTGGCCCTACATCCTAGTGGGTAATAAGTCCAGCACTTACATGTATATTTCTAATGCAACCTGTGCCCTTGTACAAGCACCCCAAATAATCAGAGATATCTTCAGGAAAACATATGAAAGGGCTTGAATGAGAGAAAGGAGATACATTATAATCATGTATATATAGAATATACATATTACGCAGCACTGTACAAAGTCCATAGTCATGTCACTAACTGTCCCTGAAATGGGCTCACAATCTGATGTCCCTACCATAGTTATATGTCACTACCACAGTCTAAAGCTGCGTACACACTTCCAATAATTATTGTTGGAAATGAACGACGAAAGACTGATCGGCTGAAAATCGCTCACAAAAAAGGTGACCAACGACACCGACAAACGAGGATTGTCGTTGGAAATTAACGACCATCACAGCAGATCTGATTGGCCGACGATTGTTCACTATCTATCGTGTGTACAGTGGTTCAGTGATCATGCATGTTTCTGCGGTACACTTTCTCCTTTACATGTCAATCCCTGCATCGTTCAAACAATCGTATCTAGCGTGTGTACACTATTGGTGGATTAAATTTGAATGATCGTATCATTACAGCATGTACAGAATTGTGCACAATACGATAATTCAAATATAATCGTGCATAATCATTGATCGGTCATAATTGTTTGTTTTCTAACGATAATTATTGGAAGTGTGCACCTAGCTTAAGACAATTCAGATACATACACTTAAATGAATTGAAAATAAACACATAATAGGGTATTATCGAATACAGAGCTATAATGCCTTGGATACTCTATTTCTGCCTAGAGTTCAGTGCAGTACAGGGTGAGGGAGAAAAACTGGAGATAAGGAAATAAATAGAGTTGTTGCATTCAGTCTATTTTCACGGTATTATTGTAATAACAAGACATTAAAAAACAGATGCATTATATTTTGGCAGATCAATGGTAGCCAAGTGCCTATTTGTGTATCAGATTCATCAGCTTATTTTGAATTTTGCAAAGTAGAAAGTGTTTTATATCGTTTAGGTATTTACTGTTGTTTATGGATCCAGTAGGAGTCTTTCAACCTGCATCTATTCTACCATAGTAATAAGTTTTATAGTAGTTTTGCTGCAAGCTGAACTTCTCTGGCTATCTTCTCTAAAGCACTTCCTTCATATATTTCTATAAAGTATCCATTATCAGCCAAATATGCTAATTCTAATATTGCTGGTCTTGTAATTGATTTTTCTTAAAATCAAACTTCACACATAAAAAGAGACACAAATACCAATATATTATACCCGGATAAATACAAATGTAACCTGGTAAAATATAAACTACAAACTTGTGAAAAGTTATAAAAAGCTATTGCAGATATTTTTATGTAAAATGTATTTGGATCACAACTCTCACCTCCTGGAAAATCTTTTTGGTCAGTTAGGTTGGTGGGGCCAAGCTCAGCTTTTACAAAACAGGTTGAAATTACTGTGTTCTTTAGCTGATCTACTGAACATTTTAACGTGTTTTATATTTGTAAAAAGTTTACATTAATGAATGTCTGCCTGCTGTTTAAAAATGAATTTTACTGTCAGTAATGTTTATTGTGAAGAGTGGCTTTGATATTTGCAATTACAAATTGCATTTCTGAGTACGCAATCAAAATATGAATATGTATTATTTTTTCCGAGTCATGGTGATTAAGTTCACACATTTATTACAACAATGATAAAGTAACATGTTTTATGCTTAGTATCTTGGATGGATTGGTTCACACTTGTACCTAGATTTACAAACCTTGGTTTCTATATAATTCAGTTTGCATTTATCACAAATGAAACTGAAATACAATTTCTCACCTTGCAAAGACAAGTTTCCTTTGTGGTTGCATGTCCCATAAGGACGTAGAAATTATGGTTATGATGTCATGGTACATCTTAGAATGAGCCACCTTCTGAGAAACATATAGAGAAAGGAGATTCTCTGAATTCTTGAGAAAGACTATCTTAAAAGAAATGGGTGCTATCATATGCTTTAAGTACATCCAGGTTTTTCTTAGGAATCTTTGCAAACAATCTTCTTTTATAAACAAAATGGTCATTCTGTGAACAAAGCCTTTTGAGCCATAAGCCTAAATGCATGCTTTTACCTACCTGTATGCATATGCAAAAAAATTTCTAACACAGGGATGTCAAACTCAAGCACACAGAGTGCCGAAATCAAAAACTTAGCCAGGGGCCAAACCCAAAATCCACTGAAAAGTTGAAGTTTCTCTTTCTCACCAAATACAAAACCTTTCCACACAAAAATAAAGAGGTCCCGTTCAACACTCAATCCGGAACAAGCCCACAACAGAGAAGGAGGCCTACGATTTTTTTTTAATTTTAAACTAAAAAAAAATGTAAAATCAAAATGATCTACCAACAATAAAAATGCTAAACATTTATTTATTTATTTATATCCTGAAGTGACTGAAGCTAATGAGACATTGAATGGCAGAACATTGCACAGACATTGCACTACAAGATTATAGTGACAGGAAAGCTACAGTTCAACTGTCATAGGAGAATGATGTGCTGCCCTCTCGGCCACCCTCTCCACTCCCCATTGTTACATGGAGCCTTCTCACACAGAAAGACATCCCCAGCATTCCTATAGACGTGCAGCGGGGCTGGAGTGCTGTAATGTGTGAGAGGGGGGCGGGGAGGGGCAGAGATCTCTCACTTGTCACACATACATGAGTGATGCAGAGACTACAATTCCCAGCATTACTTGCGTCTATGGAACAGAACAACAATGCAAGCCATGCAGTGATGTGAGTGATGCCGGAATTGTAGTAGTGGCGTCACTCGCTGCAATAGGTAGTAGCAGGCGGGCCAGATGCAATTCACCTTTGGAATTCCTTGGGGGGCCAAAAAAAAGACCAAAAAAAGACCCGCGGGCCGGAGTTTGACACCCCTGTTCTAACACAGTGATCCTGATTTAT
Organism: Pyxicephalus adspersus; assembly: GCF_032062135.1. Taxonomy (NCBI): domain Eukaryota; kingdom Metazoa; phylum Chordata; class Amphibia; order Anura; family Pyxicephalidae; genus Pyxicephalus; species Pyxicephalus adspersus. The sequence continues at coordinate 78,354,114 of NC_092861.1, read as the reverse complement.
GAAAGCTCTTCAAGGCTGGAGAGAATATACTTTCAGAAGTGAAGATGGGTGATCCATCAAACCTGGAATGGATCTGGTCCAGGATTCAAAACATTTGCTAGCAAATAGAAAATGAGTTTTAAAAATCCATTCCATGTTTTCTGGAGGTGAACAGGGCAACAGGGAGTAGTAAACAAAAGGTAATCGGTTGTATAATGTGGCAATGTATTAGTTAAGACCACAGACTAGCCTGTATCTGTAGAAAAGTAGAGTATCTCTAATGCTAAGTCTACATACACTGTTTCTACAATGTTCACACTCAGCATTTAAAGGCCCATGTTTGAAAGTGCTGTGTTTTCTTTTTGGGCTATAAAATAGAATAGAAAATGCACCCTTCAGCATTTTGAAAGTGTTAAAAAATCCCATAAAGGCAAAAATACCTATAAATGATGGTGAAGCCCCAGATGCTCCCAATATAATGAATGAAATGTTTATAGAAGTTTTTGGCGGTTTTCAAGCGTTCCGGGATGTTTATAGGAGTTTTTCCCTGTTCTACTTCTTCTCTTCCACATACCTTGGTGACAATTGTAGGGGTATTAGATTATGAGCCCCTTTGAGTGACAGTTAGTGACACGACTATTGTACAGCGCTGCGTAATATGGCACTATATAAATACTGTGTAATATTAATAAAAAAATGAAAAGTTCAAAAAAGCATTTATTAAGCATTTAAATTTAATGTCAGTGTAGACTTAGCTTTAATGACCACTATAAGTAAGTGAACTTCTAAGCTGTGAACTTCTGCAATCCAACAAGTATAAAGTAAATTAGTAAAGAGGCCCCTGAGTCAAGAGGTTGTAAGAGGCAGTCTATGCTAAGTCATACTATAATCATATATCATATCATATAATCATACTTGCCAAATTTCAAATGAGTTTGTTAAGATGGAGAGTTAGGATAGGATAGGCTAGGATACTATGCACACTAGAACAAACACTTGTCAACTGACCATGATGTCATAGAGCTTAGCATTTCTCTAAAGCAAAAGCACAACAGGAGCGTTTTCCTTGCACACTTTCTGTATCTTTCTGAACCTATGTTTGCTCCAGCTGCAAAAAAAAAAGGCAGGGAGAGGGATGAGAAAGAAAAAGACACTTCTTAAATTAATATTAACCTCCTTGGCAGTATGAATAATGAGGATTTTTAAATGTAAAAGGAGTACATTTAAGAATCCTCATTATTTTATATTTACGGGCTGTCGACCATCCCCATGCTCCCCCCTCCCAGCCAGGCACTCGTGGGCAGATGCCTGGGATCTAGGATGACAACACAGCTACAATTTGTCAGGGAATGGCTTAATGTTGTCAGCCTTAAACAAGAAGAGCTAGCAGGATCACACGTAAGAATCGTTTTTAACACACTGTATAAAAAATAGTGGCCTAAAATGGCTGAGTTCAGTAAGACATGAAGCCAATCATGCCAAAAATTACATTTAAGGTTTAGATACACTCTGTTCTTTTGAAAAGGCTTGTGGAAGTTGCTTCACCTTTCATTTTCTTCAAGGCTTTCAATTTGCAGCATTTAAGAATAGCATGTTGGTTTGCCTTTGTGGAGGCGGCCAGCTGTTGACAACTCACAATAGCGTGAGAATGCCAAAGCTGTCCTTCCACTTTTCTTGGACCCGAGACATTAGTCCCTTTCCGGCTCTAAATAGAAGGCTGTGCTGTATGTTGGTGGCGTTTATAATTAAAAGGACAGAATTGAGTACTTACATCCTTAGCAATTGCTCTCAAGGTATGAGACAGGTTTGACAGACAGCTTTATAACATTAAAAATGAACAAAGCATTTCAGCTGAAACATCTATGCACTGTCATTTTATAAGTGCATTCTAAAAGTCATTCTATAAATCAACAATGATTGAAATATGATGCAATTTATTTGCCCACAAACAAGTGGGTTTAACTCTAATATGCAAATTCACGATTTAGAACTTCAAACTTTTGTAATCAGGTTTCTGGTAAAAGCTTCTGTCTCTGTGTCATGCTGCCACAAACAAATATGACTGAAGTATTTATTTAATATACTCTGCACAGCTTCTTTTATCTGCCTCGTAATGCTCCTTTTATCCGTTTCTGGCACCATGCAAAATAGTTCTTTTATTTTGTGTCTCCATTACCGTGTGCAACTTGCTCACTTGGCCTCCAGCTACCCCCACTAAATTGTTCTTCATATGCACCACTAGCTTTTCCCCCTGTACCACAGTATCACAGCTTGACCACTGCTCTTTCTATCTGCCTCCAGCACCCATCCATATGTCCATTGACCAATGCTTCTATGCAACTTCAGTAGTATCGTGCCCCTGCTGCTCCTCTCACATTCCTTCAGGGTCTCCCCTATAGTGATTCTTCCCTTCCAATATATTTTATTATGGATGTCAAACTGTTACTAGGAATCAGTATGTAGCAATTATCCTGCTGCAGTAAATAGTATTTATTTTTGACAACCCATGCTAATGAGATATACATGTTATTTAGTTAAATATATAATAAAAAAGCATCATTGCTGTAAATTTACTTAAAAGTGAATTAGGGAAGCTATGGAGTGCCAAGAAGTTTATCCAGTAATAATATATTGTTCACCAAGCATATACAACAAGTAAAATGTCCACCTAAATATAACAATATACGTAACATCAATACAACTTTCAAGAGCAAACACATTTCTCCAGTGAGGGAAAGTGTGAATGTAAGTCCCATAGTTCTCCATAAGAATTGTTGGCACAGAATATGCTTTACAAGCATAGAGTGACCTAAGCCAAGGTGTTTGTCTGGGTGCCAGGCAATTCTAAACTGAAACTCTAAAACAATGTTTGGCACAAATATTCAGATTAGCTGGAAGAGAAAAAATATTTAGCTAGTTATGCAATTCGTAAATGTTAAATGTATTCTAAACACAATTGAGAAGCTTATTTTTTTACAGCTAAAGAGCACTCAATAAAAATAATATATTACAACAGTAATCATGTTTACAACCTTGCCTAATAGCATTAAAATTCCGTGCAAAGGATTACACCTTAAGTAGCAAGGAGAATCAACTTATACTTAGGCAAATTAGAATGACAAAAGCATAAATTGGACATTTTCAAATTTATTCTGCTCTTACAGCATAAGATACATGCGAGGAATGAAAATGCATAAATTTCCAAATCCCTAAACTCTATGTTAATATAGTCATGACTAACCTCATATAAACCCTTACATTAACCACAATCAAAACCAGAATAATTAATGGGTAGTTCTACCAGTGGTATGAATGGGTTCTTTGAGGTGTACAGCCTTCATCTTTTTGTCTCCTGGAACGCCTGAACTAAGACATTTTGTTATATAAATATTCTCCAGTTTGCTCAACTAAACACAGCCAACAGAAAACAAAAATTAACTACCAATAAAAAAGAAGGACTGGCTGGAATTAAGTTGCAATAATAATACAGACATGGTTGGGACAGACTGTAAACCTGGGAATAAGGCAAAGTTTTGGGGCAAATGGCAAACAGATGGATCACATAATACAGAAGACAGCCAATGGTCAAAACCAGTATAATCCAATGATCATGGATCGGTATGCCACAACACAAAAGGCATATTTTTGCTTTTGGTAGACTGCAATACTACTTAAGCCATAGAGTTGTCACTAGAAATGAGACCTGAAAAAGCATGCTCAAATTGCCAGGTAAAATCATGTTAAAACGATCAGCGAAAGTCCACTGGCAGTAATTAACAACATTAAAAAAAAATGGAAAGGTAAAGAAGAAAATAACAATGTTAGGTATTTAGGAACTGTTAAGAGAGGCCCAGAGCAGGGACTAAGAGCAGGGCCTGCAGGACAGGGTGGAAGGGCTGGCTGAAAAAGGGGGGGGGAGAGGTAATAGTTTGAATAAGTGGAGGGAGGGGTTTGGATAGGTAAGGATCGATAGTGAATGGGAGGAGATAAAGGGACAATGTTTGCTTTTAAGGGACAATTGGGGGCGCACCTCAAACAGAAGGTGAGAGAACGGGTCCTGAAGTACGAGTACGTGGAAATATTTTCGTTGATGCCCTTGGAGAGCTTTCAGTTAGACAGGGGAATTGGGGGTGAGGGGCCGAAGGAGGAGAATGAGCAGAGGAGATACAGGTTCATTCTGCGCACCTTCTTTAACTGGCTGCAGGCGTTTAGCATTTTGGCAAGTGTCATTGGGGAGAAGCAGCCTTTTTAGAAAAGTACCCGGACCAGGAGGCGGCAAGGATACTCAGGGAGGGGTTTACGGTGGGTTTCAGGATTCCGAGCGCAATTGGAAGGTTGCCGAAAGAACCTAGAATTTGAAGTCAGTGCTGAAGTACCCGGAGGTGGTAGCTGACAAGTTGGACAGGGAAGTATGTTTGGGTAGAATGAGTGGACCTTTTAGGGCACATTCAGTGCAGGGTCTGGTGGTCTTGGGGTTGGCTCCCAAAAAAGATGGCAGGAAAATTTTGGATGATCCATCATTTGTCGTTTCCACGTGAGGCTTTGGTAAATGATGGTATTGATCCAGATCTGTGTGCCCGTGGCCTAAACATCGTTCGATGCGGCCATTAGGTGGGTTAGGCATTATGGGGCAGGGGGGCTGCTAGGAAAAGCAGATTTGATAAGGTTGTTAGGGTGTAAGTGGGCTGGGGGGTATTTTGTAGACAGGTGCTTGCCCATGGGATGCTCAATTTTCTGTGCATTATTGGAGCCATTTTGCACTTTTTTTTTTGGAGTGGGTGGTAAAGTTGGTGGCGGACTGGAGTCGGTCATCCATTACTTGGGCGACTTCTTGTTGATTGGTCCACCGGGGAGCTCAGTGTGCGGGGTGTTGCTGGCGACATTACAGCACGTGGCAGGGCATTTTGGTGTTTCATTGGCAGCTGACAAAACAAAAGGACGGGTGACTGTACTGACCCTTTTGGGCATCGAATGGCGATGGAAAGCAGGTTGCCTCAGGATAAACTGAGAGTGTTGCATATGGAGGTTCGGTTAGCAGGTGGTTGTAGGAAGATGCGCATGCAAGAGATTCACTCTCTGCTGGGGAAACTGAATTTTGCATGACAGGGTGATCCGGATGGGACGGGTGTTTTGTCAGCAGGTGATTGGCGGGGGTGTTTCTTGGGCTGGCATAATTTATTTTGTGTTCTAGGTGGTCTGCACGGCCTGGTTTGGACTCTTGAACATTCCTAAGTATGGTGGGGTGCCCAGAGGGTGAAGGTTCTGACTGATGGTGTACAGTTGGGTGTGCCCAAGTCGGAAGCTAAGGTGCGGTGGATTGGGGTTTCTGGCATGATGTGGAGCCGAGTGGTACCAGAAGTCCGGAAGTTTGCGGCGCTAGACAACCCTTCAAATGTGTTGTAAATACACACATGAGGTAATGATCTGGGGTGTATGACCATGCGAGAGGTAATTAGGGATGTGAGGTTGGACATTCTGGGGCTGTGGTTGGAGTTCCAGGTATGGTGTTTGTTTGGTCAGACATAGTGGGAAGGACCAGGGCGGTGGTCCTTGGAGTGGGGCAAGACCAGTGGAGAAACTCAATAAAGCCAGAATAAAGGTTAATAAAGAAATTGGTAGGTTTGTGGCACGAAATGGTGGAGTGGTGGTGAGGTACAGGGAGCTGGAGGAGGAGACTTGTCACTATTTGCGAAATGATGGGATGCACTTGAATGCCATAGGCACTGATTTGTGGTTTTAGGTTTTGCAAGATAAAGTTCAGCCGGCCCTTCAAGTATGGAGGGGCGCTCAACGGTGAGGTGTCACGGTTGTGCGCTGTTGAGGTTGAGGTCTGGTGGAATGTAAGATTTCGGGGGTAATGTTGTGGAAAGGGGGCATCCAGGATAGTGGGGGTGCCCCTTAAAATGGTTTGGTGGTGGCCCCTGAGGGGGTGCTGGGGGGCTAGGGGCCAGTGTAGTAATATTGATGGTTGGAGTAAATACAAGGAGAGGCAGACATTACCTTCCAAGACCAGCAGCCTAGTGGATCTGGGGGTTTTAATTGGTTGGTTGAGTTATGACAAAGGAAAGATGGTTGTGTTGCATATTTAGGAGGTATTTGGTTGATAAATTTATTATGTTAATGGGGATGATTAATATTTTTATGTTATGTTAATATTTACAAGTTGTAAATTATTTAGCGTTATTTATGCAAATGTTATTTTGGTTACTTAGTTGTAAGTGTTTTATTGTGGCGGGTTGAAGACATGAGAGGAGGTTGGCAAGTTGGGGGGAGGTGAAAAGGTGATGTAAGTTAAAAGTGGAATGGGGGGGGGGGGTGTAGGGGCAAAGTCCCATCTACCCAAGTCAAGAATCATGAAGCAGAAGGTGGTTGTTAGCAAAACAAAGAGTCAGAGCCAAAAGATCAGTCTGATACAAACAGAATAAACACAAGGCACAAAAACAAGTCCTGACACCCAACCAAAGGCCCAGGAAAGGGTTGATTATCTCAGCATATTCTTTTGCCTATAGTAATCTCTTTTTCAACTTTATGTGTTTGATGAAGCCCAGTTGTCCCTACACATTACAGCCTAAAAGCTCAACCAGGGTCTTACACAGGTATGAATCTACTCTGTGATTGGGGAGGCAAGGACAAGTAAGCAAAACACAAACTAAACAGACAATAGATAAAAGTGGGATTCAGCACTCAGGGACACAGATAAGAAATAAAAGTAGAAGAAGAAAACAACAGCAGGAGATAAACTATAAGAGCAACTGTCCAGGGGATGCCAGAGTAGCCAAAACTAACTGAAACCAAATGCCCCAGAAACTTTCCACACGGGTTTCCCCCAGGAAGCTGCTGCAAAGCAAGTAGTTCAGCACTAGTAGTGCTCATTGTAGAATTACCAGCACAGAGAATACCACCCTATTTTAACTCTCCCCCCCTTAAAATAATCCTAACACTAATCCTTAGATTCACTTTACCTCTAACCTCAACTCAACCAGGATTGTGTTACCAAAGCCATGAAACCTGGGCCAGACTTTTGGGTAAGTGTCATATCTCCACAGATCAGAATCACGTGTCTGAATTAGTTTGCTAAATCCAAACTTTAAGTGAGAACAGCAAAAAGAAACTTATTTCAATAAAGCTAAAACAGCCAAAGTACTGTAGAACCACCATCCATGTCCTACTTGAGGCTATCTGAATATTGTCAGAACCATACTGAAATTGTGCTTGCATTGCCATTGTGTTTGCCCAGAAGAATTTGTTCTATTTTTAATCTAACACACAAGCTACATTTGCTCTGCTTTAAAATACAGAAAACAAGTTGTAATACTATTGAAATCATTTTGTTACTGCAGCTTAGAAAATGAAAGTAAACATCCTACCAGTTGTTTTGTACTACAGTTCAACCTTTCCCTATTTTCAGTACGCAAAGCCCATTGTAATTTCAAAAAGCCCCCATGAAGCAGTTGGATTTGAAAGATATAATTGTGTCAAGGTTGTACAAATAACTAAAAAGTAGTAAAATAAAGATGAAAACGTAAGAACAGTATACAGATTGTGCTTTAAATTGAACACACATGCTTAAGCAGACAATTCTGTAAGTGCTCTATGGAAGTGCACGTTTTGTGATATGAAGTCAAGGGGAGCAATAAAAAAGAAAAAAGGGAATTGCTAGTTTGTAGTTCAACTTTTAAATAGAACTTGCTTTTAAAAATGATTGGCTTGTGCCAATGAATCACAGATTTGAAAACTGCTGAAAGGAACGCTAGTTTGGCTTGAAAGTCAATAGAGATTTTTTTTTTTCAGGAACATTATTCGTAAGGATTTGACTTTGTTGAGGAAATTTGGCATTTAGATTTACATTATATTATTTTTTATTATTCAGCCCTATATTTATATTACTAATTCAAATATCAAATAAGAACAAGCTTTAACCTTTTCATCGCCCTTTCTGCAGGTGAGAACCAAAATCAATTATTAACTGCTGTAATACTTTAAGAGGTTTATTGACACAGGCTTATAAGAAAGTCATTGAGAGCTTGTTCTAAGGTTCTTACAGATCACTTCTATGGCAGATAATACCTTCTTTCCTTTCTTGGTTATGCTGCTAAGCCAACAATATACAAAGCTGACATTTTTGGGAAATATGTTGTGTGTGTGGGCTTCTGGTTGTTTTGTTCACCTGCTCACTAATCAGTAAAGGTAACAGTTATGCTGAAATTTTATCCAGTGATACTGTGCAAACATTATTTTTATAAATTATATAGAGTTTGGGATTACAAGTACCATTTCTGTGTTTGCAGATGACACCAAACTGTAATGGAAAAACATGTAATGGAATTATGTCCATACAGGATGTCTATAATCTACAAGCAGACCTGGATGTACTGTTTGATTGAGCAGCAAAGTGGCAAATGACATTTAATATAGATAAATGTAAAGTTATGCACTTGGGGGCTAACAACATTCATGCTTCATACTGTCTAGGGGGGAATACATTTGGGGGAGTCAGAAATGGAAAAGGATCTGGGGGTTCTGGTAGATCATAGACTTAATAACAGCATGCAATGCCAAGCTGCAATATCTAAAGCTAGCTAAGTAATTTCTTGTATTAAAAGAGGAATAGATTGCAGAGATGGAGACATAATCCTTCCCCTATACAAAGTATTGGTCAGACCACATCTGGAATATGCAGTCCAGTTTTGGGCACCAGTTCCCAAAAGGACATTGTTGAATTGGAGATAGTGCAGAGAAGGGCAACTAAATTAATAAAAGGAATGGAGGAGGTCAGCTATGAGGAGAGATTAGCTGAACTGAATCTATTCTCCCTTGAGAAGAGACGTTTAAGGGAGGATATGATCACCCTGTAGAAATATATAGACAGTCCATATAAAGAACTATCTTCCCCAATATTCACTTTGAGATCATTACAAAGAACAAGAGGGCACTCTTTACATCTGGAGGAAAAGAAGTTTAAGCTCCAGATAAGGAAGGGATTCTTCACTGTAAGGCCCGTAAAAATGTGGAAATGGCTCCCTAAGGAAGTAGTTTTAGCAATTACTATTAACTTTATGAAAAAGCTGGATGTTTTTCCAGAAGCACAGAATATAACTGGGTATTAAGGCTTTAAGTAAAAATAACAGTGACTGTTGATCCAGGGAACATCAGAAGCAAATTGTACCATGGTTTTTTTTTTGCCTACCTCTGGACCAACTATGTCTTATAGGGTTTTATATCTGGGATATGTTTATTTCCCTAGTGGTTGAACTTGGTGGACCTATGTCTTTTTTTTAACCTAACCTTACTATGTAACTATGTAAAATGTTCTGGGTGTGACTTCTGCAATGCAAAGGTTTTTTTACGGTTGCACATCTCTTTATGTGTTTCTCTCTGTATTTTTAGGAGTTTTACACCTAACAAGAATGTTGAATCTAATTAACCTATTTGGAAAACTGTATTTTATTAGATATAAAATATAATAGGTAACAATTGTAAAATGTAAGTTTAAGTAACTAAACAGTATTTCCATCAGGACGAGAAAATTAATGAAAAGAACTGCTAGATCCTATTTTTTTAGATTAGATTAATATCATAGATATAATAGGGGTTCCTGGTAGGTGGAGTAGCATGCATTTGAAGGATATTCTTTAACAGACTTTTTTTTTATACATCCTACAATGCATCAATTTTGTATGTGTATCATGTATCAGACATATGCACAAATTTTTGTATGTGATATTTTTTTTTCTAGTGTTTTAGATAGGATGAGAGTAAGGTATACAGTCAGAAGAAAAAAAAAGTTTTGTGTATCAGGATGTAATAAAACATTAAATGGTCCTTAACAGGTCCTAAAATTAAATAAATATAACATCAGATGAACAACAACACATAATAAACTAAGAGGCTAAGTAGCAGCCAGGTGCTGCTAATCAAATGCATTTGCTTAATTGATCATCAGCAAGTATAATCACCTCTATAGTTTTGGAAGTTTGCGGTCTGGAGCAGGAGTGTGTTAACACACGATCAAGGGTGAAAGTCATCAGCAATGATCTTAAAAAAGCAATTATTCCTGCCTATCAATCTGGTAACTGTTATAGGATTATTTCCTAACAATTGAATGTCAATTGACAATGAAGTACATCATTCTACAGTGAAAAAGATTATTAAGTTGGAAACTTAAAAGACAGTTGACAACCTTCCCAGGATTAGACGTTCCAGAAAATGCACCCCAAGATCAGATCTTATTTCGATCAATGCTCAGAAAAATTGCAAAAAAACAATAGCTACATCTCAGAGTTTACAGGATTAAAATGAGCAAATTAAATGTTGAAATCCAAGACATTATAATTAAAAAAAATACTGAACGAGTATGGATTGTTTAGAAGGGTTACCAGGGGAAAGTTTTTTTTCTTTACAAATATAATGACAGAACAACTTAGGTTTGCAAAGCTGCATCTGAATAAACCATAAGACGTCTGAAACAATGTCCTTTGGACAGACGAGCAAAGTGGAGCTGATTGTCCATAATACATGGCATCATGTCTGGAGAAAAACAAACACTGCAAATCAGCACAAACACCTCAGGCTTCATGATGGAAGGATTATGATTTGGGCTTGTATGCACCCATAGGATCTGGGAACTGTGCAGTCATTGAGTGGACCATGAACTGTGTACCAAGGCAATCCAGAGTCAAATGTTTGGCTATTTGGGTGAAACCTTAAGCTTGGCCGAAATGGGGTCATGCATAAGGACAATGATCCCAAGCACACCAGCAAATCTAAATTAGAATGATTGAAAAAGGAAATAATCAATGTGTTGCAATGGCTCACTTAAAGCCCAGACCTCAACCTAAACAAAATGCTGCTGCACCCTAAAGAAAGCTGTGCATAAAAGAATACTTGGAAACCTCAGTGAACATAAAAAACGTAGCTCAAAATTCCTAAACTACAATGTGGGAGACTAATAAAGGCATACAGGCAACAACTACTTATTGCTGCTAAAGGTTGTTCTACAAGCTATAAAAATCATTTGATGTACTTATTTTTTACATCCGTCTTTTCCATTTTGGCTTCATTGTTAGAGGTTAGATTTAATTTTTTTTTAAACCTTTTAGGGACCAAATTATATTTATATTTTGACCTGATATTTAAAAGCCTAAAATTGAAAAACGGGTGTACTTATTTATTTTCATGACTGTATGGAAAGTTTTTATGACTACCTGTTTCCCCATTAGTAAGATTTATCCTTGTCTTCTGTCTGTTGATTACTTCCTGTCCTGGGGATACCCCGTACGTACTGGTTAGGACAGGGCACCACTGGGATGGGGCATAAGATAGAAATGTCCCCAAATACTAACAACAACACTGGGGGCCCATTCAGATCTGTAGTAAGATAAAGGGATCCCACACAGCTCCCGTTGGCTCGCAACTTGCCAGCTACTTCACTGTTTGAACCATAGCAATGATTCTTAAAGAAACAAGGAGTCAAATCTACAGACTCACAACCACTCAATGGTGCTCACAACATCTGCAGATTTGACAGCAGAGAGCTGCTCAGTGCCATCCCCGATCATTCTCTATTAGGCTGCCATAAGTAGAAGCTACCACAACCTCACTAACAGTCTGAACATAGTCCTAATATTTCCAACACAAACCATTTTCTAAATACAACCTTAATATTAAGGTGTGCAGTCCTCGGAGGACAGGGTATGGTGGAGCTGGTTGGTTAACAGTGTTAATGTGGGGAGAGCCATCTATGGTATGGGGTCTCCAAAAATGTTTGAAGGGGTTCAAGAGGTGGTAAGGTCGGCATGTTAGGCGTAATTGATATTGTTCCCGAGGCGGTGGAGTAGCGCCTGGGAACCATTTTATAGATATCAATAAAATGCTGATCCTGGGGTAGAATGGTGCTGAAGTAGTTATTTCTCAAAAGGACTTGCCACCTGAAGAATGGGTTTGGCGTAATGGTTATTGTTAATTATGGTATGGTAAATGTAAATTATGTTAATTATGGTAATATGGTAAATGTAAATAAAGTTATTGTATTATATGGTGAATGTTTAAAGTAATAAACGTCCGCAAGGCCATTTTCACCATACTCACAAGTGTGTGTACAATTATTAAAAGTGGTTGCGAAAAGGTTTGGTTTAGGGGCACTTGCATACCTCAGTCATGTCTACACCATACACATATGACATCAAAAAGGCTTTTTATCACCAGTTTGACAATGTCTGTGGCTTAAAAAAAAAATGAAATGCCTCAGGAACATATTATTGATATACTTTATGAAGGCTAACTTAGAAAATATGCAGATATCTGTGCCAAAGTAGTACACATATTTTGAATACTTTTAGCATGCCTTGACAAAAATAAAGAGAGTCCAAGTAGAATACAATAAATAGATTTTGTCGTTTTCATTGAATCATTTGGAAACATGCTCTCGTGAGCTGTGTAAGCTCATGTGAAAGCAATTTATTACGCAGTTGTCGCTTGCACTATATTGGCAGATGGTATTTGCTAGCTGACACAGAAGGACAGCATAATTGTCTAAAAATCCCATCTTCTAATTGTGTTACGTGAGCTTCCTCTACACTTCCGAGACCGTGTTTGCAGCTATTGCATCTGTTGCATTTTGCCACATTCCTGAATGTTTACTTGTATCAAGGCCACAAGGAAGACCATGTGACAGGACGTGTGTGTTACTAACCGGTTCAAAGCCAAAAGAAGGGAAGAACAGGCAAAAACAATGCCTTAAATAACATCTGAGATTTCCAAATATGGACAGGCTTTGTAGTATTTGTGTGTATGTGCTGCTAAAGCGTCTTGTTTTGTCATGCATATCTTCCTCCAGACATAAACAACTTCCACCAGCAATAATGGAAGCTCACATGTAGTGTTGCTTTATTTGATGTACGTATTTGTCTCAGAGGAGCATTGTCAAACAGAATAATATGGTTCCATTAAAACAAACACATTAGAAAAATTATAGTTATAGTCATAATTCATATTTCCAAACTAATATCAATTGCTGATCATTTTTAAATGTCAAATGTGAAGAGTCTTTTTTTTAATTTTTGTAATTATCAAAATAAGTCTGCTTTGCATATGAGTTGTAATACACATTTTTCCAAAATATGGTTCATCAGGGTCTGCAAATAAAGAACTGTCCATTACCAGATCATGTGTTCATAACATGTGGATTCATAATATTCGTGGCAGCATCTAGATATAGAACATAGTATTTTGTTTCACAAATTTATTTTATTTACTTTAACAGTCATATTAAAAAAATAACTGTTTTCTGTATACACCATATATGATTGTACAAAATGACTTTAGTGACAGAAAATACAAGTCTACATATAATAATTAATTTGCATGATGTTACTATATAAAACATTTCACTTTCACTATACCATCTAACTTACATTTTCACAGTGTCTAGTTAGATATAGCAAGTAGTTTGTTTTAAAGGTGAGAATGTACGGCATTGTATTCACTCAGGGTGCACTGTCTATTCATTTAGGCAATACAGAAGGCAAAGTGAATGACATGCTGCTCAACATCCACAGGCTGGACCTACTCTTCACTATTAATGATAGACATCCACAGCATAACGGAACTTAGATTGGAAAATTCCAAGTTCCAATTAAAAGTTAGAATAGCTTAAATTTGAGTCAGAATTGTTTCTATGTGAACTATCTGATCACCCCCATTTATCAGATTTATGAAATGCAGCTTGAACCATACGACATTCTAAGTCCATCAAATTCTTAGTAGCAGCATAGGCTGTCCAACAACACTTTCTGCATCTCAGCTTTAACAGAATATGCAATGTTGCTTATGATTGCTTCATTTAGGTACCAAAAATTTCTTTCACAGTATATAGAAACATGTTGAATGATTTAACAAAATATATTTTAATGGTTTAGTCTATATTTTTTATGTATTTACCTTCAGTTTACTTATTCAATCTACATCGAGTTTTATCTGTTCATGTCCATTTAAGTTAGTATTTTCATATTAATATGTTTGATTTGTAAAGTGCCAACATATTACACAGTGCTGTACAATAAATAAGGGCTACAGATGACAAGCTTATATATGTAACAAGTACAAAACATGATGAGGTAGAAGAGAACCCTGCCTAATCCAGTTTACAATCTAAGAGGTGGGGGAGTATAGTATACAATATGTAGGGTGATGCAACTGTGGCTGATGAATGATGGCTTAGAGAAATATGGTAAGGTGAGTTTTAAGAGTTTGTGTAAATGTGTTTAATGCAGGAACAAGGTTATGAATGAGGTGTTCATTAGAAGGTCATTGTAGATGGCATTTTTTACTACCATCCTGAAGTTAACAGGTTTTAGTCTGTTAGTTTCTTGATTTCTCCACTGATATTCAATTTAATTTGTTTATCAAACTTAATGAAACGGGTACACAGGAAGTGAGGTAGCAGGAAATAGGAGGGGATGCAGTAGACACAGCTATGTGTTGTTTGAGTCCATAGAAAAGGGACATAAGATGAGCAACCATGTCTTTGTTCCCTGTGAAATCCAGAACTCCATCTTGACAAAGTTTGCATCAACCATCCGAACGTATTGAAGTCACTGATTAAAAGCCTAATAACAAATAATTCTTTAAATTATATGCTTATAGAAAATTTAAAGAGATGGGGTAGACTGTGCCAGTAGTCTGATTGATCCACTATTTTCACAAAAGCATGTTGCTTTACTTAGATTTTCTGTACACATATTACACCTTGGCAGGCAGCGTAAAACATTATCCAGGTCAGATGGAGACAAGACGAGGATAGGCAGGTAGATTTGTGTATCAACTGCATACAAATAGTATGATAAAAAGTGATCAAAGAGGGGGCAATGACACAAATAGGAATGGAGTGCAGGGTCTATAGTAATAGGGGTGGTTGACAGTGTAAAGGGCAGAGAAAAGGTCTACAGGAAGGAGGGGAGAAAAGTTGCCATGTGCCTTTGCTCAGAGGGGGACATTGGCCAAGCCAGAATGAAGAAAGTCAAGTCATAAATTAATATTCTGTTAGTCTTTTGTAACCCAAATGCTCAAGTAGTTTGGATTCTTTGAGAAAGTAAATGAAGTGTAGAGAGCGGTGGTGAGAGGGAGGATCATTGGATGGACAATCGTATGTATGAAGGTTGAGTGAGGGAAAAATCAGTTTAGTTTGTTCTGGGGCCAGAGTGGAGGAATGGGTACAGAGTAAGTCAGAGGGTATTGGGTGGCATAGAGAAGCAGTGGAGATAGAGATGGAGTGGTGATGACATTTTTGCAAAATAAAATGACAAAGAATGCAAGTTCTGTTGCACATGGAATTATTAAGCTGTAACCCATGTGCAACTATTACCATTGCACCTATATTAGTATATACGTGCATATAAGTGTGCATGTGTGTCTGTACAATTGTACATACCAACAAAAATATCAAGAAGTAATATTGTTACGTTTCCAAAACTATAAAACTTTTAGCAAGTTGAGTCTTTCCACAGTAGAGATCCCACCTCCATGAGTACTTAGTACTGTGGTACTGTGGTAGTGTAATAATAGAATTATATTGGAGTATTAGATGGTTACACTGCAGTGGCATATGTAATTGTGCAGCATACAGCATGGAACAATGTGTGAGTAAGGTGTTGAGTAAAATGGTCAGGATTATGTAACATAAAAAATGGCCCACTATACAGCCCAAAAGCTTTTGGAGAAAATGTATACTCTTACTCATGGATCAAACACCTGCAGCACAGTATTTTATGTCTGTGTTACTCTTGCAAGAGGGTGAGGTAACACTTAGGATTATCCCCAGCTAGCAAGACAGTGTGTTACAGCACTGTCACCATTGTTCTCCTTTATGATGATAGTGTAGTGCAAAAACAGGAAAATAGTTAAGAAAGCTGTACAAGCACCTTTTTCCTTTGTGGCTGTTTTTCAGTGAGGAGAAAATGACAGTCTTTATTGTGTTTGCTCGGCATACATTACACAGTTCCTCCTTGTGTCATGCATCCTATGATTGTGATTTACTCTCATGAGTCATTGTTATGTCAAAGACGTCTTCCATGCAGACATCTGTTTTTGTGCAGAGCATGTAGTAAGATCCAGGTAGTACACAGCGGCTTCCAGAGATTTCTTTTGGTATCCTTATTGTGGTATGTTTATTTTCCACCCACTTCTACTGTCTAAAGACAATAGCATATTTGTTTCCTGTGCTTTTTGATTCTCACCAGGGATATTGATACTTATGTAAATGAACAAACTCCATTCATGAAAATATTGCTTTGGTGCAGATACATCCTGTTTGCATTATGTTGATTTTTTTCTACTCACGTATCATAGAAGGAAAGATCCATAACTTTTTTTGCTCTGATAATGATAGCTGTGCCCTCACCCACCACACAATATTTATTCTATTTGGACAATTTGTTGACAAGTGTGCAGTGCAATGATATTTCCAGTTTCCATGGTTTATACATTTCCTGTAACAGCTATAAAAGGCCTAATGAAGTGAGATCTGGCAGTTCTGGCAAGTTGTCCATGAACCCAGGGTAATACAGTAAAGCAATTAAAAGTGTAATATTGTACATCAGCCACTTAGAGTTCTGTTGATTATAATCAGATCAGGTAATGGTAAATTCTCATTGGTTACTGCTCTTTGCTTATGGTTAAGTTCCTTGCCGAATGCTTCCTTGCCATAGGCCACCTGTTTATTGAAACCACTCTCCTAGCCTCTCCTAACCTAAAGACTAGCTGCTAGCGTTTTGTCACCTGAAAAGATTGTTTGGCATTGTTTCAGGTAAACAGCTACAGTTAGGACTGCTGTTCCCCAACATCTGTAAGTTATCTACCATGCCAATAGGACATTTTTAAAATGGTATTGATTTCACCAACAATTTTACACAGGGCATGGCTCAGCTAATTCAGCTGGCAGCTATAATAGTTGCCCATCTAGATTTGCTGAGCCTTAAAGCTTTTTTTTTACCCTTGCACACATTCTCCAGGATGAAGGAAGGATATATGGGGGCCCCTTTAATAGGAGGCTTTCCAGATTACTAAATAAGCCCTATACATGCCATCCCACACAATATAGTAGTTGTTGTAGGATGGGGGCCCTTTTCTCCAACATTGGCTCTTGCCACTGTCGGGGGCAGGCAGGTGTCTGTTTTTTGCCAAGAGCGTTTAATGCTTTTTCCCCTTTACTTTTTGGAAAACCCGATTCCAGAGAACCTTATATGGATAGGAGAGGGGGTACTGATGCCCACTTTTAATAAAAGCTCAGGTAACCTGGCTGGCAAGGACAGCTCTCACAGTCTGCCAGCTTAATTAGTTTAGCTGTGTTATTCTGTCAATAACAGTTTTATCATATGGCTTTGTGCCGAATCTGACTACAGAACATCAGTGATGTACAAATTTATATGTTCTATGTCGAATGATCAATGTTCTGGTACATTTTCACACAGATGGAAGCCCAACAACAACACTAATAGGTAGATCATCAAAATGGATTTCTCATAGCTTATGATTGTTAGGAAAAAATGTGGCCTTGTTTTCTGTAACATTACATCATTAAAAAGAATGTAGAAATGCTAAGTAGGCCTTGTAAATATAAACAGGACTAAAACATAAACAAAGCACAGGGAAACATCTTTGTAAAGCTGATTCAGATTTTTAGCTGTGTATAGTACAAATTGCACTTTGTCCCTTCACTAGTTCATTGAACAGCCCTTAAGTAATCTGGATATTTTGTATGTTGTGGGAGTAATACTATATAGTGTGGAAATCTTACATACATTGTACATTGTAGCAAATTATACCAATAAGCCAGTATAAAAGAAGGGCTGTTAGCAATAGATTAAAGCAACATGTTTGGAATTGTATGAGATATTACAACAAATTAGATATAATTTTAAATGCCCTACCCATTTCTAACATCAAAGTTAAGATGCATCATTGTATTCTGTAAAGTGATATGGTTACTTGCTACAAACATGAATATACTGTATGATATTTACAGCATGTCATCATGTCATCCTAATCTGACATACTTTTATGTAGTTTTTGTATAGTAACAAAAACTCAAACTCCTTAGAAGTTGAACTGTAGGTAGAAAAACATTAAAGTTAAAAAAATACAAAAAAAAGTTGTAAGCAGGCAGGCTTTTTTTTTTGAATAAGTGACAAGAGATGATTTACCTGCATTTTCATAATATTTTCTGAAATGTAGAATTATAGCATGCTGAGCTCAGTATATGATACTGGAAATACTAGCATACCCCTGGCTGTTGGGAGTGAACTCCATGTGTATGTCCTTTAATATTCAGAAAAGCAGATATTATACTAGAAGTTGAAGTAAGATCATCACCGTGCTGGACATAATTTCTGCGCAGAGCAGATCTATAGTAGGGACCCAACAGACCCAAACGCTGGATTGCTGCAATGACTTGGAATAAATTCACAAAGGACATCAACATTTATATTTCAAATATATCATGGAATCATATCATATCATGATTACATAAATACCTAAGCATGTAGTAACATATATTATAAACATATACAGCAAATTAGATTAGTGAATTTATTTTTGAACTATTAAAAATTCTGTGGACAACTTTAGCAACAGGCAGTGGCATTTGTTCAGTATATTTAAGAAGTGTGCTTTAAGTGGCTATAGATGTTAAATTCTTTCAAGATCAAGAGAACAGCTTTATGATTACAAATTCTGAGTGGCATACTATGAGTAGCATGAGGATCCCACAAACAAAAAGGGTTAAAAATGATTGAAATAAAATATATATCTTTATATATACTCTAAATAGTTCAGTTGATATTCTTTTTCTGTCTTGATTGAACTATGCTTCTATAATGCTAGATACACTGACCCATAAGTCTTTATATTCTGATGTAGAACACATATACGGTTCAGGAACTAAATTAAGGCAAATATTCAATATAAAGCCTGGCAATCTGAATCTTTCAAAACCAGCAATGGCAGCCTCTTTGAGTTTTGGCACTTTTACTTTAAATTAGGGCCACTTATAGTCAGAAACACAAACAGAGCCATAGAAGTCAAAGACCTTTTGATGTAAACTATGTGTGTTCATCTGAAAAATTTAAACAGACCCTCAACACTTAGAACTTCTGTTTCAGCAGCAGGACTTTTTGCACTTTTTCTTTGTCTCATGGGTATTGATTATATCCCTGAAATCTGACTTCTTTTCCCAAATGCTCCCTTTGTTTCTTCCTGTGTTATATGGGTGTATTATCTGATCTGTGCATGGTTTATAAGTACAGTGCATGACCTATATGTAAGTGTTCCATTCTAAAACAGTCATACATCTATTACCTGATTCTTTATTTGCCATTGGCTTGGACCCAACAATACCTTACATGGAGTTGTGTTCCGCTCGGTACAAACAACAATATTATCAAGTGTCTGCATCTTTCATTATCACTGTTTTCCAAGACAAAAGAAGTGCAGCTGAGCAGAGAACAAAGGAGAATGCAGGGAAAGGGTACAGAGTTCATCAGGCAAGAATAGTATTAAAGGAGCCAAAACTGGAAGAGGAAGTCTAATTCTGTCAGAGTCCGGGGCAAAAAAGTTTTGGGAGAAATGTAAACAAATCAGGAAATCCTGGCACTCACTTCAGTTCCGATTTGGCAAAACACGAGGCTGTGTGTGTGAGAGCTGCTGTTTATGAATGAAGTCCAGATCAGAATTATTCACTCTATCCTGCCAGCAACATTACTTAAAGCTTTCCTCTTGCCTATGGCGTATCTTCCCAGACTTTAAAACGAAATACATATGCATGTTATTAACTCACATATTCAAATGGAAACACAATGCTATCATAAATCTCCCTTTTCTCTACATGAATTCCTTTCTCTCGCATGAAGCCGATGCAGGAAAACCATTGTATCGCCATAATCTAGACATGAAAAGGGAGAGACTGTGCTTCAAAAACAGCTCTGATGATGAGAAAACGTGTTTTTCATGGAGCTGAGGGAAAAATGATGGTCATAAAATGGAGGGGGCTGGGAGACGTTATTGGTTGCCCAACTAATGATTAGACACAAGACTTCAAGGGCAAATTATATAGCACAAAAGGGAAAGATCTCTTCCAGATAACAAAAAACAGTTCCAACAAAAAGACATAAAAGATGCACTGTTTTAAGTTGGGGGCTTTTCCAATATATATATAACCCTTGCTTTCTATTTATGACACCACCGACAATACACTTAATCATGTGCAACTTGGAATATAAGTCATTCTCCACCATTTTACATATTGTTGTATATTTATCTTGAAAATAAAATCATTTTGTCATTAACATAAAAGAAAAACGATGATATTGTGAACAAATATTCTGAGCGGTGTTAAAGTATAATTCAACCCAACCAATAAAATCTTATACATGATTTAAAGTGGGCCTTTCATGCCAAAGCATACTATATTAGGACTTCTCCTTCACATTATTTTATCCAAGTTAGGTTAGGCTTCCTCAACCTTTGTGATTAGTCATGGCCAACCCTTAAGGTATTAGATATTGTAAAATGAGAAGAGAAATGAATAGGGTTTGCTGCTAAAGTATTAATTTTCAAAGTATTTTATTGCACAAGTGCACAGCATACTTTACTAACAAAGATCCACTATTCATGCAGTAATTAAAAAAAAATATTCATAAATAGTCCTAAATATTCCATTTAGTGGGAAAATGATTAATCCGCTTAATCATTAGTTCAGACTGATGACATGAAAGGTTAGTACAAAGGAACTTAGGACTTATAGTCGATAGTGGAATCTAAACTCATTTTTAACATTGTGTGTGTATGAATGTTCTTTTGTGCAATAAATCACCTTGCAAATTAATACTTTGTTCATTTCTTCTTTATTTTTTACAACTTCACATTATTATGTGTGTTTTAAATTATGACCTATTCTTCACTATACCTTACCTTAGGGGAGTTTGATTGACATTCAACCCTGCAACCAACCAAGCAACTTTTGTGAGATTTTATTTATCAGGAAGGAAAACTATAGCATGGGACTTGGAACAGTGGAAAAGATCTAGACAATGCAAGATTCTGATGGGATGTAACTACAGTACATCCAATGCATACGTCTCCTCTAACAAGATAATAAAATAAAAAATGGCCCTCTATATCATTGTAATGTAACTTTTAAAATTAAATCCAATGTGCTTTTTCAGCACATCCTGTTTCAGAGTGACAACACTCTATAACATGTTTGCCAATTGTTCTTCTGCATTGTTACTGAGGTAATGGATTGCATGATCCGTGTGCGTTCTATTTAAAATGTCATTCAGTAAAGGATACATCTACTTTAAAATCTAATTGAACGTATAATCAGATATCCATTAGATATTGTTAAAGTTTATCTCATTTGCTGCCTTTATCACACTTCTCTTTTTCTCTTCCAAAGGATTTTTATTGAAACATGTAAATATTTGAAAACTTGGCAGCGATAAATCATATTTTGCTTAACATATATTATTCTTTATCTTGTGTTGTGTCTTGATAATCTGATTTACTGGTGGGCCTTGAGTAGCATAGCCAAACACTGAATGCATACTGAATGTTTGTCTAGCTAAAACACAATATTGGTGCTGCCATGCCAGGTGCTAGGTACGGTAAGGGTGAACAGAAAATTGGATGTTATATTATTTTTAATAAACAACAATGATAATAGCTTTGTTCCTTCAAATGTGTAGCCCACACCCTGGGGTGCTATTTGTTTCATCTGTTTATTAATCTGCTACTACTTTTAGTGATTTATCGCTAGCCATTTTAGCAGCTAGTTTGAGATAATTAAAATCATTGTGTAACTCAAGCCTTAATGTTCTGTTTGACTAAGCCTCCCATTTTTTTCATCATTCTTCAATTTTTTTTTAGTTTCTACATGTGATTATTTTGTTTCATATTCTAAACTATTAAAGTTTTTATGGAACAATGAATACTATGTCACGAATATTGGTCATAATAGGTGGTAACCCCAGGCTACCATCCAACTACATAAACATGTTCTGAGCTGGAGATGTCAAAACTTAAACTTTGCAAAACTTAGTACCCAATATTTTGACTTAAAGAGGTTTAAGGGAAATAATGGCTTACACTTAATGTTGGTTTTATATATGAATTTTTAAAATATGATGGCATCTATCCCATATGTATCTAAGCACACCAACAACAAAAACATATTTACATCTTGGTTTCTCTTTCTTCTACTTATGATTCATTGCACAGGAAGTACTATTCAATTGGATTCAATGAATGAGGAAGCAGGTGTTTTATTTGCTAGTAACATCTGGCCCAGCAACAATATAGACTCCACCTGTAATTCCAAACTGGAAATTTTAGGGAACATTTACACCATTGTTTCCTCTGAGATGTAATTGTTGGTTGATGAATATATATTATGTAACACAATAAACTGATGGAACCATGGAAGCTTTACCAGCTAGAATTTTCACAAAACAGTCAAACCAACCCTTCACAGCCTCTGGGCCTGGAAAGACACATGAAACCAGGGGTAACAAGTTTGTATGTGGCTGCAGATGCAGCGTAGAACTATTGGGAACAACCATGTTGCATTTGTAAACTTTGCAGCGATCTGCTGCAGCTTGCAGCCACAGCCATATCTAGCTATGTGAAAAAAAAAAGTTCCAACTGCTCCTACTTAAATGAGAGAGATTGGGACTGCAGTTGAGCCTATAAGGGAACTGCTGTGCTCACTGCACTCTGAAAGTAGTCTAATTCTTCACTTAATTTTTTTTAAAGGACTAAATAAATAGGGATTAATTTCCATATATTTTTTATATCTTTTACATTTTTTGTTTAATTTGTCTTGAACTAGGTGAATTGATATGATAAGCACAGTTCTATGGAAAGAAGGCAGTAAGGGGAAGCACAGGCTGCATATAAACTTACATCACCTCCTGGACTATGGCGGTGTCTATCTGTAGCAGATTTATTTTTTACTTCTCTGTTTTAGCATCAGCTCAGGACTAAAACACATATCAATGGTCCAGCTTGTGGCCCTCTATTTATATGCAAATTTTAAAAGAACCATACTTAGGAAAATAAATAAATAAATTGAACTAAAAAATTTGTAGAACTAAACTAAAAAAGAAAGAGTAGATTTTTGATGATTTGTTCAGTTCTAGTGCTGAATACAGCAATGCCAGTAAAGCACTGAGGGTATGTGTTAGAACTTGAATTTGGTGTTAACCAGTGTATCCAGATTACTAACACAATACGGAAGGGTTAAGGACAAAACAGCATGTTTTGACTGCAATCAGCCAGTTAGCCCCAGGATAAAAATGACCCAGAAGTTTTCATCTGAAAGTGAGAATTGGAGTTTTGCCAGCTCCTTGAAGGAACTTATTATAACTCTGTGAATGAAATATTTGTACTTGTCGTCTTTACTGTAATAAAGAAAACATATGTCAGGGCACGTCTGAGGCCACAAATACTACAAAGAAAAGAACAAAAATGAAAAGAAGAGTTGAGCAAAAATATCAAAGTACAAATTAGCTAAAATACTCCTTACTTCCTTGTGTCTTCCTATCAATTACAGACTCGCCCGACAGCTGACAGTAAATGACAGAGGTGAAAATGACGCCATGCAACAAAAGCACATTCAACAGTTCCCCTGTATAATAATGACCATTTTTTAAAGTTGTATATAGCTATTGGAACTTTTACTACATTCTAATAGTTTCTTTTTATGTGAGAAAATAAAGCAGTGGTCAACTTCTCAATACAGAATTTTATATATATGACAGCACACGGTTCTCCAGTACTTTCCTACAAATCTTTTTGGAGATTCTGGAGGGTGATCACACTCAAACACTGTCTTGCAATATATCAAGGATATTGACACACAATACAGTTTGCTGCAACCACCTTGCAATAATTTTCTGCTGTGAATTAGCTTCTCTAATGCAGGGATTGCAGAAATAAAACAGACTAAAAAGTGGGAACATAACTGCTAAGAACTACCCCTTCCTTTTATCTATTGCTTGCAGGACATCTTCAATAATACTACAATTTATAAAGATTACACTTATGTAAAATATACTGCATGGGCACAAATATTATATGGTGATGTGGCTAACCTAATAATTTTGGCCTATATGGGGACATTTCTGAATCATCAGACGTAACTGCTATTTCTAGCTCTAATAGTATAGTATAGCAGCATTAGAGTTTTTGCTTTTCCTGTCCAGAAAAGTGCAATATTGTGAGACTTCAGTTGTGACACGTAGCAGTGAATGAGATTCTTAAGTTCCCTACCGCACAGGAAGCGTTACAGTTGTCAAACTCTTTGTAATAGTGAGAAATATACTGTGTGGATTTCTAGTCAGATCACAGAAACATCATTGCTTAACCATTTTAGTTCCAGTCCTATATTTTCCATTTTTACACACTAAGTGCATAGGCTTAGTTGTATTTGACATTCATAAACTTGGCACAGTCTCATTTTCTTCATTGAGGAGACATTTCATGATTATATTGTACTTTGTACATTTTAGTGATTTTTTTTTATTAAAATACCTTTTAATCAAATGTAGCATATGGGACATTAAAAAACTGTGATTACAAATCTTTATTCTATAGGGGCCCTTTAAGACCTTTACATCCTGGTGTGTTGCATTAACACAGGTGTATCAATGCATATATTTGCTAAGATTGTGTTGGCATAAAGCAGCCTATTTCAAAGAATTGACTTGCAATGCATGAAAAGAACATGCAACTTTATGGCAAGGCAAGTTTCCTTTGATCACAGTAGCATTTACTATTGTGTGTTGCAGCTGATAAGTATGTGCATTGGAGCTGGATTGGCTTAGTGCAGTAGGGTGCCATTTAAAATTATTCTTAAATATTCTGTCCCCCCTATCCTGGACTTTTCCAAGATAGGGGGGTTTACATAGATCTGAAAGTATAAGAATGTACATTTTAGTATGTGCTTTTAACTATGGGAGTAGTCCACCTTTTTAAAAATAAAAGTAAATATCTATTTAAAGCATTAAGAACAGCCACGATTATTCAGTTGCTAATCCTCCTATACGATAGTCAAGACTGAGACAGTTTACCTTCTCTAAAAACAATGAAAACTGTAAAATGTTTTCCAATGTACCACTGACACTGGAAGTAGGAGCACTATACAGTGCCAGTACAAAGCTGTATGTGTATGCAGAACTGTTGAAGGTGCGTACACTTTTTCAGCCCCTGCACCGCAATGAGCACAGCTCACACATTGAATTAAAAGGACTGTGGCTTACAGGCCCAGTAAGAAGAGGACTTGGCGAGGGACACTTTTGCAGAAAAGGCTGTGTTGTACCAGGCAGAGTTGCTCAGTGAAGTTAGCTGGAACAGGGGGGAAGGTATTTCGTTAGGTAGGCTGTAATCAAGGTTGTGGAAGGATTACCAGTAATTAAAGGGCAACTGCAGAAAAGTTTTCATCTTTCAGATTTGCGTTTAATAACTGAAACTGTTAGCTGCTCCTAGTTGCCTCTCTTCAATACTGTGTTGTTTAATCCTGCAGTTGTTGTGTTCAACTTTAACTGATGTGGTTCAATGTTTTCAGAAAGTTGATCGATAAAGATAAATCCAACTTAGTCCTCCAGCATCCACAGCAACCACCTTCACCGTATTCCAACCGTTGTCAGCTGTGGTTGTAGGCGGTTGCATTTGAGTCAATAGAAGTGACTGGGCACCTGCAAACACCTTCACAAAGTGATTCCCAACCCCTTCCAGTTGAGCCCGACCACTCAATCAACCACAGGTCTGAATTAGCATTAAAGATGTCCTGTACCCTGTTCTAAAAGAAATACAGAGGCATTGCTAATCTCCTGAAAATACTACTTGCTGAATTTTCTCTAGCATCAATATTTTCTGAATTGCTAGAACATTCATGAAGCAAGAGGGAAGTCAGGACACCTGATTTAAATACCGGCTCTGGGCAACTTAAAATTTCCTTTTTAACACGGCAGTAAGGGAAGCACCTTTGAATAGAGAGGTCAGTCATGGCAGTCTATATATTTTTTCAGTACAGGTTTCCTTTCGTTCACTTTCTTTCTTTTTTTTTTTGACAGGAATCAAAGCATGTTTATATGGCTCAGCGAGGGTGACTAAGTTATTGATACTGAAGAAAGAAAAGCATTAAGGAGGAAACGTGTAAAAAAAAAAGGTCTCAAGAG
The DNA here is from genome assembly GCF_032062135.1 of Pyxicephalus adspersus. Classification (NCBI taxonomy): domain Eukaryota; kingdom Metazoa; phylum Chordata; class Amphibia; order Anura; family Pyxicephalidae; genus Pyxicephalus; species Pyxicephalus adspersus. The sequence goes on along the minus strand of NC_092861.1, from coordinate 78,327,907 downwards.
AAGAGAAAAGGGGAAATCAACTTTAAAGAAAGACAGGAAAGTGTAAAACAAAACACACTGATAAACTTAAAGAAAATGAGGTGACTCAGGAAGGAAGCCCAGCAAAGCACAAGAAGGGACACTGAATGCCCAGTCACAACAGAAAAGGAGAAGGAAAGTGAGAGTGAAATGCGTCACGCAATGCTTCATTAATTTGTAAGCTGCAGGGAAAAGTCACTGCTCTAACTGCTTGTAGTAATCAAAGCTGAAGAAGACTTTTCAGAGTACAATTCACCAGAATGGTGTCCTTTTTCTTGTATTATTCTACAAATACTCTTCTTATTCCTTATCTATATTGCTCAGCTAAATTAGTTTAGTAAATGATGATTGTATTCTCATTCTAAATGTATCTATTTTGCACTAAAGATGTTAAAGCTAAGCAGGCTGTATGTATCATGCCATACTATTAATATACAGTGTAAATTATATTGAATAATTTACAATAGTAGCACTTTCATTTACAATAAGAGGTTCATTAAAATTATCACCCTGTGTCCCACTACCAATATTCTGCCCCTCAATGACTGGAGATCCTCATCACTGTATTCAAACTAAAATTGACACTTTTGATGTTGTAAAACCAGAAAAAATGTGAGAACCTGATTTCTGGTTTCACAAATCAGTTATGGCTTTAAGGCTGAATATTTTATTTAAATGTACATATTTTAAACAGCATTTAGGATATTGGTTACATTAAATCAAGTGAATACAATCAAGATCCATTCATGCAATTTTACTGTGTTAACATTCATTCATTTTAAATGTCAAGTTTTAATGGATCCCTAGCCTTTCTCAACCAGAGTTCTCCAAAAGTAGGAGTTTCTCGAGCAATTTGTGCCTCTCTGGTCATTTACCACTGACACCAATGATCCTTTTGGCTATCTGTAAGGGTGACATTCTTCCCAACGGCCACCAATGTAAGAGGCAGTATTCCAAATGACCATCAGGCAAATGTACTTTGAGTTGTGCAAATAGTAATTATAGTAGGGGGTTCCCTTTAAACCTAAAAGATTTTTTCGGTTATGCCTGCAGTTCTGTTCTGGGGGCCATGGCTTTGTGTCTTTCTTTAGGTCATTAATGTATGAAACTTCCCACTGACCCCCCAAACAATTGTTTTTTAGCAGAGGTTCTCGATAATTTTAGATGTTCTTAGAAACAAAAAGGTTGAAAAGGCTGTTTTATACAAAGAAGATTGAATTTCCAGTCTCAGTAATTATTATTCTTTGGACAAAAAGTGTTAGAGACAGACTGCATGGGAAACCCGACATGATTTACACAGTTCCCCGCTATATAGGTAAAAAAAAATAGATTATAGTTTCATTTGATTGCCTTCTATTATTGAAGCAATGTCTAAATTCACTTTACTAACATCTTGGTGGTTCACCCCTAGGCGTAGAGATGTGTAATACATTGGTGTGAATCTTTTCAACTAATCCTAGATGCACTGTTTGTTTTGAAGACATGTTCTTAAGTCTGCCACAGGCAACAGTAAAGCTACGTACACACTTCCAATTATTATCGCCGGAAAACGAACGACGAACGTTCCTGCACGATATACACGAACGATCGTATAGCACCGATCCTGCACATAGAGGTAACGACACGATCGTTCGTAGATATTGTACACACAATAGATACGATCGTTTAAGCGATAGAGGAACTATGTGCACGACAGGAAAGTGAACGGACGTTCGTTCATCACGCATGCTCTGAACATGGACGATCAACGAACGACCGTACACACGAACGATGTTCAACGATCGTCGTCCAATCCGATCCGCCGGTCCGGTCGTTCGTTCGTTTCCAGCGACTTTCCTCGTTCGTCGGCGTCATTGGTTACTTTTTTACAAACGATTTTTTGCCCAATCGATCGTTCGTCGTTCGATTGGAACGATAAAAATTGGAAGTGTGTACGCACCTTAAGGTACCTACTTATTGTGAAATTTTTAAACACAGATCTTGGCAACCCCTGGGGGGATGTTAAATAATTACAACTGTGGTGTTTAGGATTTAAAAGATAGCTATTTTTAAAAGGAAAGTGTATACCAAGAATTTAAATCTGGCCATGTTACTACACTCTCTTCATTATTGATGTGATTATTTGGAGCTCTACTATCTGCAATGATGATCAGCTAGTGGGGAGCAAATGGTAGAGAGTGGATTAATAAAGCAGTACTACAGCTAAAACAACAAAATAAAAGCAAATGACCAATTAAAAGATACAATACCAATACAGTTTTTGCTGCAACATTTTGTTCTAGATAATCAACTGCAGTACTTATTTCTGTTTCTAGATGGCCAGCATCATTTCACCTGCTTCCTCAGTACCCAGGTTGTCCTTGACCTGCACCAGCCTGTAAATGGACAGTAAAAGTAGCGTTAGTTGGAGCAGGAATGGTGGGGCCTTCTTATGCTACCACAAGAGGCCACCTAGGAGTTCATCTTTTTTAACATATAAAAAAATGGAATACTGAATACATGTATTGTGAATGTACACAAGGATTTTCTTGACTGTCCTGTCCAGTGGTCACCAACCTTTTCGGACCTACAGACCACTAGACTTACCGGCTCGGGGACGCACATGCGCAGGGAGCCGTGTGTCACTCAAAGGGAAAAAAAACTTCCCCCATAGTGACATCATTGTGCCAGAACACGCTCATTCTTCCATCACAGGTCTGAGCCTGTGATGGTAGAGTGGGCTGGTTGTGTCCAGAAACACAACTTGCCCACCGTCCTGAGCCTGCAATCCCAACGGGAGACATGGTCTGTGGCTCTGGCCTGTGCACCCCCTAAGCGGGGTCCTTCTCCTGACCCGGCTGGGGGGTGCACCGGCCAGAGCTGCAGACCACCAAAAGTTTCTTGTAGACTACCGGTTGGCGACCGGTGGTCTAGTCTGTACCCCTGTGAACATCTTATCTCCTCCTTCCCTTACTCGTTTGGGTAACATTTACCCTATAGGAAAAAAATGTTGGTTGTTGATGCCCAACAAGTCATGAGACCTTTCTGCTTTCACTTCACCATCAGCATGCTAATTGTCAGCACATAAACTGATTAGATCCTTAGTTTGTGCTACTAGTTCTGTTGTACATGGACTACAAAAGGTCAAATTTGGATATACTATATGAATAATTGCAAAGCTGCATTAATTTTATATCTGCCAAAAGTTTAGCTTTAAATTTCTTCAGTAATAACATTCCCTGATGAGTGCAATAGGAATGCATATTTGGAGGTAAATGCCGACAAATTAACACATTTTGGTGGGCACCTTATAATACAGATAATAAACCAAAGCAGTATTCTGCAAAAGCAAACATGGGTTACTTTTCAGAAATTCAATTTCAATCATGGTTTAATGCCATGGAACAAGAACAGATACCAATAAAATTACAAGGCAGGTAAACAGGTATATGGTATTTGTATTTGCTTTTATGGCAGCAGCTATAAAATCATAGACTACTCAGCTTTATAATGATCCTGTTTTTCAAACCACTTCATGAGCAAGAAGGCAAACAAATCTATTGCTACGATGACATAAAACATTATCCGAAGTCGTCAAAGGTGTGAGTAAAAGTGTCCTTTTTTGAGAGTGATGTCCTTTTACAGATCTCGTGGCAATGATACAGAGGTCCCATAAAGCCATAATTAGGTGTTATTCTATTTGGGAAGTTCCTTGCTTGGGTGGTATAACTCTTCCAATTAAAGGCTTAAAGGAAATGCTACTGAAGGCCTTAAAATACCCCAGGGCCATACAGAGGAGAAGCTCCAGGAAAGGAGATCAGTGAACGGGAAAGAGGGGGCAGTAAAACAAAAGAGGAAATCCTCCCAGACAAACATTCTAATGTGTAAGAGCAGGTAAAGTCTTCAGGACAGCTGACAGCCTTCCATCTTCTTTAACTTACATTCCTCAGCTGAAATGTGCTGCTTTCTTGTTTAGTAACAATTTAAATCTTTAAGACCAAAATAAACGTTATCTTCTCAATGAAAAGCTGATCCCTTTGGGAATTCAGAGACTCCTCTTAAAGAACCATAGAGTGAGGTGTGATAATACAGAGGCAAACAAATATGTTCTGCTTTTTTTGTCTATAGGCTTTGTAAAGAGGTGTAAATGGAAGAAGGGAAAGTCAGCCTTATTTATTTTGGAGAGAATGTTTATTCAGTTTTGACAGAATAAGTGATAAAGAAATAAATATAGACCAACAGACTAAAATACATAGCTTGGCGTAAAGCTAATTTGGTATTACCATGAATTATTTAGGCCCCATATATACAAAAAATAAGATGCTCTTTACTGTTTTAGCTTTAAAGCGTTGAAACATAACTTAAGTCACCCTGTGCTGGCAGCTTATAGAGAGTTGGACCCCTACTTTCAGATGCAATGGACCTGATTTATTAACGTTCTCCAGGACCGGAGAATATAAACTACCCTGGAAGAACCTGGGTGATCCAACAAATCCGAAATGGTTTTCTTAAAAATCATTTGCTCTTACTTAGCAAATGTTTTCAATACAGGACCAGATCCATTTTAGGTTTGCTGGATCACTCCCATGATAATCTAACTTCTCAAGTCTTGAAGATATTTAATAAATCAAGCCCAACTGTAAATGTAGTGCCAATTCTCCAACATCTGTCTGGGCACTGCTTCAATCAGCAACATTGATTAGAGCAGTCATTTTCAGCCACGCTTCTTTCATAGGTTGCTAGAGGTTTCTCAAACTGTGACTGATTGATATCCCATTTTCTAATGGCTGCATAGTTATGGTGCCAAGATCACTTGGTAGAGCCAGCTGCATGACTCTATAGTATTCTGATCAACACTGGCCATCAATTTAAGAAACTTTTGTCCCACTGACCACTGATGATTTGGATTCAGCATGGTTCCCTGTGACTTGAAAATTATCTTTAGGGGTTAAAATATTGAGAAAGGCTGGTTTAGAGGAATGAGAGCCAGCCCCCATGTTGTGTGTGGAACAGTAGTCTGACTCTCCTACGCTACACTATGCTGCAGCACTCAGCAGCTATAGGAAATCAAGTGGGCTTTAAAAGGAGGTCCAAAAAATAAAGATTAACCTGTATTTCTATAGTTAAATAAATGTTTAGAATATATATTAAATCCTTTTGAAATGAGTATGAGTTCCAAATGACAACACAATGACTTCCAGAGTAAAGCCCTGTATAGACCGTCAATATTTTTCCCTGCAAACGATCTTTAGTACTCATTCCCAGTGACAGTATGCGCTGACTTATGACAGTAAGTGTTGTACAGATAGCTGTGTTCTATAGAGAGAGGCAGAAAAGCCTGTGGTTCCCTGATGAGTCCTTTCTATTAGGAAACAACAGTGCCCATTTGTGCTGGTCATTTGGTGTGCCATTATGACGTCAGGGACAGTTGTACTTTCACCACAGAGAAAATGTAGCACCTTTAACATCTGATTTCTGTTTGTCAGTTGTGAACTTTCATCTCAAGAAAGTTAAGAAAATTGTGATGACTACAGTAACAGGATGAATATTTTGACTTAAGCTATAAATATGATTCAGACAGATACACTATCAGACCAGAAAGATATTATTGTGGAACTAATGTTAAATTTCATAGAAATAATCATTCAGAAAAAGAGGAATACAGTTTTTTCCACCACGCTCTCTATTTTGATGTCATCTCACCCAAACATTATCGGGCAAATTGCAAATCAGCCACAAAGGTCATCTAACAAGTCGTTCCCATGTGCTGATTTCCAGTTTACTAACTGTTGCTGAACTCATGACCTACTTCTGTAGTTGATACTTTTCTCCCATATACTTGCTATGAATTAACTGGTGCTGATTTGCATATCTTTTAACTTACTGCAATGCAAACATATTCTATTTTTAAATCATTATGTTTGCTGTTTAATATTGTGTTTGTGAGATAAAAAATGGTTTAGAGATAGGAAATGTATTGAGATCCAGGCTAATAGCACAATAAAATGCACCAAACGTTAAAGATTGCATTTTTCAGATATGGTAGATATAAATATTGCCCTAGTGCTATACTTATCCATAGTTAAATCTGCTTTGTATGCACATCAAATCATTGTCACCCAAGACGAACATTTGTGCTCATCTTGGGTAAAAATCTATCCTGCGTACAGCAGCCCACTGATTCCATCAGCAACCTTATGAACAGCTGATTTGGAATGACCGGTGTACTTTCCTATAGATAAGAGCACCGTGGGGTACCATTCGATGATCCCCCCCTTCTCCATTAAACAGAACAGCACTGTACAGCACTCATTCATTCATCTGTTACTGGAAATGATCATGAAGAATCAACTCTAGGTGTGGAAATCTGGGGCAAAATTACTACTATTCTAAAAGCTATCATATACTATTCTTTAGGCGCAATCTGCATATCATTGAAATGTTGAAAATTGCATAACATTGAAATTGTTAAGAATATTTTTTACTGAACCTTGTATGGTACCTGTGTAAGTATTTTAAAACACCTTTCTGCATCACTTTTATCTTAGTAGTTTCATAGACCTTGATAGTCAAATGCCTTTTTATGCCCCAGTTATCACTTATTTTGAAAAAAAAAAAAAACAGATTTTAATTTCAAATGTATTTCTGCTTTTTTCACCTGAATCTGATCTATTAGTCAGATCTTAGACTTTAGATGGTATTGTATGTATTACTTTTCTGGCAGGTATGAGCTGCACAGCGTACAAACAGTTGTTGGTTATAGCAGGCATTTATTACATTTAATGGAAAACCAAAGGTAAACCAACAACAACCAACAAAGGACTCAAAAAAACAATTCTCCAAATAAATAGGAAGCACCCATATTGATGGTTTAATGCAGGGGAACTTGGCTTACTGTATGACGATTCAGAAAATGTAAAAAAGGGTGCACTTGCCTTTTAGGTTTATATCCTATGGTTTAGTGTTGTGATTGTTACTCTGGAGAATGAATGTAGCCAGAGGATTGAATCTGAGCTTTATACTATTACTTACACTCCAGCAGTGCACACAGCAGTTCACAGTCATTCAGCGTGTTATCACAACACTGTTTGTCTTATAACGCCTTTCAACAAGCAGGCCTTATGCCTTTTAGATACCAGAGGATTCCCTGCACTGACAGATTAGGTCACAATAGCAAACTAATCTAGAAAAAAAGAGACTTACTGGGAACAATCCTTTGGATATTAAGCTGTGTTTTTCTAGGGCTGTTACATATGGGCAGATTGGCTGCCAATTTTACTCGCAACCTAAAAGTCTAATGAAGTTTCTTTTTGGTAATTGGTTTTAAGTCCCTCAACCGTGGGGCTGCATCTCTAACTTCTGAAATATTTTCTCAGATAAATACTGATCACAATGTCACTTGCATGGTATGGATCTTTTGTACACAGGGAACACATGTATATCACATCAATACATACTAAGGATAGAAAAACTGCAATCAGGAGTAGATTTCACTTTTTATTCACTTAAGGTCCAGTTGATTATAGGATGGGAAACAAATAAAGGTGCCTGTGTGTGCCCACATTTAGACCTGTCCGGATGTCTATAGATTCATGAGATTCAACATTCTTACCTGAGTCAATGAAGAGCTCATCAACCTTGCTATCTAGGGATTTTGAGAAGGTTTTGTGTCTTTCTATGTTGACAAATCTGAATGTGTAAAAGAATTCGTTCCTATAGCAAAAATACTGCTATGGCAAGCGCATAGTCAAATGATGCACAGATTGTAACTATTAGACAATCTATGGCCACCATAACGGAGCTATAAAGAAAACCAGCAGAAACACATACCAAGGCCAATATATCTATTCTATATGTAGAATTGGATCTTCAATATATATAAGAAATTGCAACAAATTATTTGCCATGATGGTAGAATGTTAGGATGAAGAGGCCATCATGTGTTGTCATAAGGTATACCGACAATGCTGTTATAAAAAAAATAATAAGGGCCATTGGGCCATGTTATAGACAGAGATAATGCCATAAGCATACATTTGAAATCTTCTTTACATAAAGGGTCTCATTATTCTAAATAAAACAATTTAAACCACCACCTAAAGGAATGTTACCAGTCAGCATGACAAACATTAGTATTGGGCACAGGTGAAGGCTTGGAAATGCAATAATCTTAACATATCATCATCCATATATTTTTCAAAATATTTAGTGTTGTGTAAAAAAACATAAGGTTCAGTAACACACATACGTAACATGCTTCAAACAATTCATAAACTAGCTAAATACAGGAGCAGTTAAAGAATAGTTTTACAGAATAGTACAGTGTAAGAGAAGAAAGAATTGTAGTATTCTGTTTGTAAGTCTTCTGTCTGTTAAGTAGCACATAATGGCACGATACTGACCCCAAGTGCCTGCAGATGGTATTGCTACTACAGCATTAAAATTGCTGGATTAACTCTATACTGACTGCAAGTCAGGTTTTCCTTATTCCAACAATATTCCTCTGTGTATGTTTCATTGAAACATTTGCCTTTTAGCTACATTATTCTATGAAACTAATACAATTATAAGACCTGCAACAGCCACCTCCACTAGAACATTTTCTAGTAGGTAAAAAGCATAAAAGTTAAACATTTTACACAGCACAAGTACACAAATGCAAAACATTCCTATAGAAGATTAATTGATTTTAGTTGTATATTTATAAATGTGCAACTATTGAAAAGAACAAGGGTCTGATTTAATAATTCAGAAGAACAACATGCCACATGGGGTAAGGTATAGCAACTAATAAATAGAAGTCTTTCACCAATTTGATTTATTGTCATGTTGCTTTTTAGACCACATTTTTAAATACACAGATTCTGATTAATACACAATATCATTTTGGGGTTTTTCTTCCCATAGGTTATATTAGGCAAATGGATCTGCACATTAGTTATATACTAGTTATATAAAAGGCTGAGTCATTATCAGTAATCCTAAAATCTTTTCCTGTTCACCTGAGAGTTTTGGAAGTTCCAGTATGCCCTGTTGCATTTTCCATATTATGAAATATATATATATATTTATATTAGTTATTGGCAAAATTAAATCTGCAGACATGAAGAATCCAATAGGCAATCCCCTAATGATATACAACAGCTGTCTGTACTATGCTCATTTCATTGTTACTAAAAATATTCACTATTGATCAATTCCAGAGATAAATATTGCAGATCTGTACAAGAAAATTGTTGCTTCACTAAATATCTTCCTATGCCTACCCACCCCTTTCTTATAAACACTAAACTAATACCAATCTACCCACTAACCTGCCCATAATACCTTCCTCTCCCTTGTGACAATCAAGTATGTGTGTAGAAGTGGCCGCAGATACACAGACACGGGAAGAGGACTTTGCCCAAAAGAGCTTACAATCTAAGAGGTGAGCATAGTGCACAATGAGCCTGATTTATTAAAGCTCTCCAACAAAGGAGAAGATATACTATCATGGGTGAACCTGGGTGATCCAGCAAACCTGTAATAGATTTCTTAAAATAGTTTGCTACTATTTGGGAAGTGTTTTTGATCCTTGACCAGAATTATTCCTAGTTTTCTAGATAACCCAGGTCCATGATAGTCTATCTTCTACAGTCTTGTAGAGCAACAAACAAATCAGGCCCAATGTTTTCACCAAAGACACATTTCTCACATCAAATTCAATTAGAAAAATGTATATATCATGAGTAAAGATAATTCAAACATTTTCTAATGGAATCTAATGTGATCAATGTATTTATTGGGGTAAATGTTGGGATATTGATGAGTAAAAACATTTATAAATTGACTCCAAAGAGTGTGATGATGGACTGCTTTATTTACATTATTGGAGAATTTATACAACACAAGTGAAGGAATCTTACAGGATGTGTGAATATGAATGAGAAGCCAGACAAGTACTATGTAGTCACCCTAGTTTCATGTTTTGTGACACTCTAAGGTATGCCAGGATACCTGAGATTCCCCACTTGAATCAAGCAGAGTGCTAGAGTGCTCTTCTAGAGTGTCCACAAGTGCCTGTAGCAAAGTGCTCACTTAAATTCTTTACCACATGACAACGACATGTCTTAAAGTAGAAGTAAACAGGAGAAGGACAAAGAAAGAGGAAATGAACAGATAACATTGTCACCACTGTATGATTCCAGCATGTGAGTGATGAATTCTTCACACTTAGGATGACAAGGGCAGCATCTAAAACTGAAAAATAAAGTTGGCGTCACATTGAGTTTTAAGGTGGACATATTTTGCCAATTGGGGCACAATCAATGTAAATGATTGATATCTCCCGGGTTAGCCCTATCAAGCATCTCATTCTTTGGGTGATCATTGCCATCCTCCTGTTCGGATCACTAATAGTGGAAAATGCTTGTTCCCCTAAGTTTCATTATTGGTGATCAGGGTAGGGGAAGCAGCATCAGTTGGGCAATAAATGTAAATACCTGATCAATCTTCAATATATCCTTCAAAAATCAACTGGAAATACCATATTTTTATTAGATTTGTGTTAGTTTGGATGTTTATAATAATGTAAACTCTATTAGAAATGTCAACTAGTAAATAGGCAGCATTAGTCTTATGATAATGGATAATTGGAAGTTACCCCAATATATATCAATATATGTACAACAGCTCAGTAACTAAATTACACTTTTGGGTGACTGGTTCTTTAAAAGGTGAAATTGTGAAAGTAGACTCTTCCAGTCTACATAGGTTAAATGTAAAATA